>NW_027279887.1:0-67371 GCF_046629955.1 Centroberyx affinis
TTTATTTCATTGTATCTATTTTTATTCTTATTTTATTCCTATTACACTTGTTTTTTTTCTGTCTCAGGTATAAGCCACAAAGTATGTTAGGTTAACACTACAGTTTTTGTATTGTTAATTCACTGGTGGTGTGCTGCTCATTATGAAAATTATTATTACCAATGAAGAAGAATTATTTCATAACAATGTTTGGAACAGACATGAAAAGAATATAAGTTAAAACAGGTGTAATTGTACATGCATCTCCTCCAAGTTGTATGTTCTCTGTATCAGTGGTTCTCAACGTGGGGTCCGGGGACCACCAGGGGTCCTTGAGGGGGTTCCAGGAGGTCCCCAGCAAATTGATGAATTGTTAAACTTCACCATTATTTCATTTACAAGAACTTATAAAATGTAAAAGAATGACTATTTTGATCATGTTTCACTGTTATCTCTCAACCTACAACACAAAGAGTCATTGAATTCTGGACAAAATCATATCTAACAATAAAAAATATTCTTAGATTTGGGTCCGAGAGACAAAATCTCATCAAATGGGGGTCCGTGTCCCTAATGTGGACTAAATTAGGGGTCCTTGATATGAAAAAGGTTGAGAATCACTGCTCTGTATTATGTGTGTTGAATAAAAAATCTGTTAAAAAAAAAAAAAAAAAGATGGAATTAACAGTTGTTCCCACTCACAGGTATACTGAGAGCTCCACAGAAGCTGATGGCCTCTGTGTGGTCCTCAACAGCCTCCGGAGGCTCGCTGATCGCAGAGGCACTGCTGAAGATCTCCTCGATGTTGGAGGAGTTTTGCGCCTGAGGCTCCTTCTCACCGCTCTCCTGATCACACTAACACACATAAACACACACACACACAGAGTTATGGCCATCATGCCACGGGGTGAATGGGAAACCTGAATGTGGCTCTGATGTAACTCACATGGTGCTGAGGAGGTGTGCAGTTGACGTCCTCGGGTTCTGGGAAGGAGGAAAACAACGGGACTTTCTTTAGAACAATTTAGAAATTTAAGACAAACTCGGACAATCAACAACTAAGATGTGCGATCTGGAAGAGAACTTTTTTTGTCAAGTTTATTTAGAGCACTTAGATAGAAATAGATGCAGGGTTCCTACACATTTTCAATTAAAAAATTCCATACTTTTTCCAGACCTTGATTTGTTTTCAAGATTTTGTCTGGTGTTCAATATGATTTACGCAGATAGACATCTTGCCCCTGCTAACTAGGTCATATCACTGTATAGATGAAGATTGTTCTTCACAGTGACAAATATCAGAATATGTGAGATGATTGGCAGGGTTCCTACACGGTTTCCTTTTTAAAATTCCATATTTTTCCCAGACCCTATGTTCTTGACCGGATTTGATTTTGGTGGGTATTTGATATAATGCATGCTGACAGCGGCTGGGTAATAAGAGCGTCCCTCTATCTGAACATTATTCTTCACATCAACAAAAACTGTGGACTCAAAGTGGCTCTACAACAACATAAAAGCTAGAATTATGTGTGTATCGGACCTGAACCGCAACATTTTCCATACTTTTTCCAGACATTTTTTTCAAATTCCCAAACTATTCAAGACCTGGAAATGATAAAATTCATTTTTAATACTTTTCCAGACTTTCCAGACCTGCGTAGGAACCCTGTAGATGGGTTTGCCATTAAGTGTTTCCCGAAAAACAAGGGACGCAAAAGAGATCAAAGGAGTATAACAAAAAACTCAAAGCAACAGGACAGAGCTTGTGTGTGTGTGTGTGTGTGTGTGTGTGTGTGTGTGTGTGTGTGTGACAGGCAATATCAGGACAGCCTGCAGGAGAAGTAAGTGAATGGCAGACTGCAGGTGAGTGTTGTAGACTGTGCTGAGTAAATGAGTCTTAAGTCTGTATTTAACTATTGAGACAGTGTCTGATTCCCTGATAAAGGCATGAAGCTCATTACAGAGGTAGAAGCTATAGGAGAAGGCTCTGCACCCGGTGGGATTCTGTAATCAGTTTATGCAATTAGCCTACAGGGTGCCAGTGAAAGAGACCAAGACCAGAGTAATATATTTGTGTTTTCTGGTTCGGAGAAGTACTCAAGCTGCTGAGTGTGACATGAGTGTGATATTGCTTTGATGTGGTTGTCAAAGGAGAATCTGAATCAAAGATGATACCAAGATTCAGTGGTGGAAAGTGACTAAGTACACTTACTCAAGTACTGTACTTAAGTCCAATTTTGAGATACTTGTACTTTACTTGAGTATTACCATTTGATGCTACTTTATACTTCCATTCCACTACATTTCAGAGGGAAATATTGTACTTTCTACTCCACTACATTTATTTGACAGCTTTAGTTACTTTTCAGATGGAGATTTGACACAATGGATAATATAACAAGCTTTTAAAATACAACACATTGTTAAAGATGAAACCAGTGGTTTCCAACCTTTTTGGCTTTTGACGTCTTACAAAAAGCAGTGTGTAGTCGGGGTCACATTTCAGATGTCTATGAGTTGTTAACAGCTCCACCAAATAGTGATTTTTCCCTCTAAACCTCACATGGTTTCATTTCAATAAATGTTCAAATGATCCAATATTTCAGCAAAAATCAAAGATTAGAGAAAAAGTCCAAAAACTGAAAACAGATTTGTGTATCAGAACTTTGTTTTTTATTCTTTCCTCTCCCGTTAATCATCTCACGACCCCTCCGATTTATCTGGTGACCCTTTGGAGGGGCCCGACCCCTAGGCTGGGAACCACTGGACTAAACTAGCTAACTGTATATAAAGTAGTTCAAACTAGCTCCACCTCCAGCAGCTACAACAGTAACATGCTGCTTACACACTGATGCTTCAGTATTAATAATCTAATGATGTCATATATAATAAAATATCAGTCAGAGGGACCAAACCACTACTTTTACTTTAATACTTTAACTACATTTTGCTGCTAATACTTATGTACTTTTACTTAAGTAGGATTTTCCATGCAGGACTTTTACTTGTAATGGAGTATTTTTACATTGCTGTATTGATACTTTTACTTAAGTAAAGGATTTTTGACAGAATTCTTTACGGTAACAGTACAGCCATTGAAATTAAAGAGAGAGTGGGTGTGTCCGTGTGTATGTCTACTTATTTTATTTTTCTGCTCTTATGTGTTTTTATTCTTCTTGCATTTTTATGCTTGTCTTTTATTACCAATTTCTGTACTTTGGTACAAACGTGTTTTGTTTTTTAAAGCGCTAGGTAAATAAACTTGAACTTGATTCTTTTACTGTCAACATTAAGGCACTATTGAATTGCCTCTCGTAACTGGAGTGTGGTGGTGTGTATGTGCGCGCGTTATGAAGCAGGTGAAATGATACTGACTCTCAACCAGGAAGAAGAAACAAAGGACCCCAGTGGAGGCGATGATGAGGCCGGGGACGATGAAGGACATTCCCCAGGCCGAGGAGACGAAGACCCCCGCTATGAGGGAACCCAGGATGTTTCCCACCGAGGTGTGGGAATTCCAGACGCCCATGATGAACCCTCGCCTGATGACCGAAGCACAAGAACACAAGGGATGAGCAGATTTCTTTTCTTTTGCATGATGGCATGACAGCTGCCATCGAAAGTATCAAATCTGCAGTCTTAGATTTTCATCGACTTTTTGTAAGTAACCCACAGCCAGACGATAGCAAGAGATCCAAGCTGGAGGAAGGATTGTAATGTCTGTCTGTCCAAGACAAAACTAAAATCCTTGCTATTGGCCCACTCCACACCACTGCCAGACAAAGATCCTTGAACTCCATACATCAAGCTAGTGGTGGGGGGGGGTCAGTGCATTAGGGATGCACTGATCCAGTATCTGAGATCCACATCCAGTCTGATTTTTTGCCGCAGATTTACCTTCATAAACAAGATCTCTAAAGCAGCGGTTCTCAAGGTGGGGTCCGGGGACCACCAGGGGTCCTTGAGGGGGGTTCCAGGGGGTCCCCAGCAAATTGATGAATTGTTAAATTTCACCATTATTTCATTTACAAGAAGTGAACACAATTAGAGAATGTGGAAGAATGCCTGTTTCGATCATGCTTTCACTGTTATCTCTCTACCTACAATACAGATAGTCATGGAATTCTGGACAAAATCATATCTAACAATGGAAATATATACAGATTTGGGTCCGAGAGACAAAATCTCAACAAATGGGGGTCTGTGGCCCAAATGTGGACTAAATTAGGGGTCCTTGATATGAAAAAAGGTGAGAATCACTGCTCTAATGTGTTCTCATTTTGACCTTGAATAACATGACAACACACAAACCTGATCAAACATGTTTTCTACTTGTATCTAATTTCACTTTTGCATCATTGGGTAATCCCGGATCGTGCGTCTGCATGCGTTTGTGTGTGTGTGTGTGTGTGTGTGTGTGTGTGTGTCGGCCGACTACAAAAAGAAGTAACTGATACTGCATAATCAGCAATACTGAGTCCCAGTGCAGTACTCACTTCCCCTTTCCAAACCAGTTGCCCACACAGGCCACTACTGCCGGCCAGCCGGTCGTCTGCATCAGTCCGTTCATGGCCTGGGGAATGGAGGGAAAGAAGAGAGAATGTGAATTTAGTGTATTAAAGCCTCTTTTTCATCGCTATGAGGCAATACTACAAACAATAAATATAATATACATGAGCACACATCCTACAGAGAGTGAGAGAGTTAAGGAGGTCACTAGGCGGTGCTTTGTCACATTCCCACGCCCAAGCTTAAATAAGCCCTTGAGACAGTCATATGATGCTGATGTGAGTCATGTGATGTGTGAGTGGTGCCTGACTAAGCCTCCATGAGAACGTCTCATTTGATTTTTACAACTTGTTTCTCATCTATCTATTATATCTTTAAAGGAACAAGAAGTGACCAAAATGACCACAATATACACTGCCCATCAAAAGGTTGGACCCACCTGATGGAATGCACTTTTTTTTTTTTTTATGTTTTTCATCATCTTAAAGCCATTTTGATTTAAAGGCTTATGCTTAAATGCTTGAAATTAGTTTCTTAGACAAATATAAATAGTGATGCCTATGTATTACAATTTACAATTACAATTTACCCAATGTCTTTTTAAAGCCTACTGTACTCCACTCTATACAGCCCACCTGTGGTGCAGTTATAGTAAAGCAAAAATGATAACGCTTCAGGTGGCATTTAATGATGCATTCAGAATCTTGCTTAAGCTCCCAAGATGGACAAGTGCAAGTCATAATGTTTGTGACTAGCAATGTTCCCACCTTTCATTCTGTGCTGAGGAATTTCATGCATAAATTTATGTGTCGGCTAATTGATTCGAAAAATGTAATCATAATGGCTTTAACTGAGCCTACACAAAGTGACACAAGGTATTCCTCTTGTTTTTGGAAACATTGGAACAAATGTCTGTATGTGTTTTAATCACTTGTGGACTTGTGAATTGCCATGATCTTGTACATATTTCTGTGCTGTTTTGTCCTCGTATGGTACTTTTTTATATTTCTATTTCTTTGCTGATATGGACCTATGTGTCTGAAATAAAGTTAAACTGAAATTTCTTTCCAAAGCCTTTGCCTTTCCATCAAGGCAAAGGGCGGCTACTTTAAAGAATCTAAAATATAAGATAGTTTTGATGTGTTCAACACTTTTTTGGTCACTGCATAATTCCATTTGTGTTATTTCATAGTTTTGATGTCTTTACTATTATTCTAAAATGTGTAAAACAGTAAAATTAAGGAAAAATGTGGTGTCCCCAAACTTTTGACAGGCAGTGTATTTATAGAGAGTTGACAGGCTTGTTGATCAATACCAATGATTCAATGATTACATGGCCAGCTGCTGAGATTTCTGGCCCGTCAACAGCCAATCAGAGTTCCTTGTTTCCCTACGAATGTGATTTTACAATAGTTCCATCTGAATAAGCGCAACATTGACAAGAAGTGGATTACAGCCATTCCAAGCTTCCCAGTTCTCTCCAACTTTTATTTCAAAGACGCCTCGAAAAACGATGCTCGGAGAACAGCTGCATCTATCATTGGGGTCAACTGTAGCCTGTAAGGTCTGTACCTGGACAAAGGCGTAGTACCATATGGAGTGGATGTTCCAGTAGAAGCCGAGACCAAACAGACACGTGAAGAAACCACTCAGCAGCATCCCGACGCTCAGGTAGTAACGCAACGGCAGGCGCTCTCCAAATATCCCACTGGAAAAAACACAAAAATCATGATGTAAATGATGATGATTCAGCATAACAAACATTCAGACAAGTACACACGGTTTGCTCAGCCAACAGCAATGCATACAGACCTGAAAAACATGCCGATGGCATAAGCAACCAGGAAGGAGTTATCCAAGACCCCAAACAGTGTCTTGTAGTTGTCCTGGTCTACAGAGAGAAAACAGCATTTTTCAATTCAGGAATGTTAAATACATGTCTGCATTATTTTCTCATCGATGAGGCAAGCAAGTTGGCTAGAGATCATATCAAGTAAGGCAGTGGTTCTCAACGGGGGGTCCAGGGACCACCAGGGGTCCGTCAGGGGGTTCCAGGGGGTCCCCAGCAAATTGATAAAGTGTTAAACTTCACCGTTATTTAATTTACAAGAAGTTAACATGATTAGAGAATGTAGAAGAAAGACTATTTTTTATCATAATTTCACTGTTATCTCTCTGCCTACAATACAGACAGTCATGGAATTCTGGACAAAATTATATCTAACAATAAAAATATACAAAATAAATACAAAATCTCATCAAATGGGGGTCCATGGCCCTAATGTGTACTAAATTTGGGGTCCTTGATGTGAAAAAGGTTGAGAATCACAGAAGTAAAGGACTCACCGAAGGGTTGCCAGTCACACCAAGTAGCATTGTCGGTTACGTTAAGGTCTATTGGCCGGATGACTGTGGAACAGTTTCTGTGTAGCTCACTCTGAATATCAAAGAAAAAATAACATATAAGGATGCAGGTCAGTTGGCCTACGAGTCCAACAACCCAACCAAATATCTCATAGACATAGTAGAATCACAAAGATTTAGCTTTATTAATAGCTTTATTTATTTAGCTTTAAGATTTAACTCTGTCTGAAATGTTTAGAGCAATCATAAGAATATTGATTTTAGTTCAAATTCTGAAGTTAAACCACATCTTTGCGTCGCTGTCACAAAAAGTACCCATTTCAGGCTTTAGTATAGCAAAAGTGTGAGATTTTATGTAATTTATATATTTATTGAATTAGTGTGAGGGACATGTGATTAATAGGAAAATGTTGATTTCATTACAAATACATTTTATAATCATATTCAGACAGCTTCCACAATGTCCATAGCGGGGTTGAAGACTAATAGTGCCCATATCATAAAATAATGACCAACAATAATAGGGATTTGATGCCTGAGGTGGGAAAATGTGTGTTTCTGGAAGTTAAATATGTCCTTAATGTTATGGGGTGTGCAGAAAAGTAATACATTTTGGTAAAAAAATCTAAAAACGTCAAAGTCCAAATCGTACCGGTGTCGTGGAATGACTACAAAGCTGTTAATATTCAGAAAGTACCAAACAAAATTGAACTGCTATGGTATTAAGTCATTGGCTGATGTTTTAACATTGATATTGTGATACTTATATATATATATATATGTATATATATATAAACAGGGGCTATCGAGAAACTTGTGGGTGCAGCCACCTCACTAGAAATGTGTGTTTTTATGCCTGGTAGCATTTCAAAGCTATGAATTTATTACGACTACTGTTTGTTGACAGCCAAATAGGTCAAAGTGGGCATGGCTGTAACACCATGAAAGGCAAAGAAAAATACAATATAAATATTTAGCTCAGTTTTTAACCTACGATATCCATAATAGTAGGATAGCTACAATATTAATGGTTTGTGTTTGCCTGGTTCTTGGGCTAGTTTGCTAGCCTTGCTAGCTTGTTGGAGGCTAGTAGCAAAAGAAACATCAAGGTAAGTTAGTAACATTATTGAATAATGGGGATATATACATTTTCAGTCTTTTTTTTAACAGTCACCTTAACAATGCTGATGGGTTTCCGTGAAAGATGGTAGGCAGTGTAGAAGAGGAAGGTGAGGAAGAGGGTGAAGCTTCGATACCTGAAGAGGAGAAATTACACAAAGGTTTTAGCAACTTTTAGCAAATTTTAACAACGTATCCAGTTACAGCACATTTCTTGGCCATTAGTTAACTTTATATAAACTGTTCAGTAGTGTGTTAGAATCTGGTTGATTCAAAAATATGGCTTATTCATGCTATGCTTCATTTAAATTGAGCTTAATAAACATGTTGAACCTTTACGAGTTCACGTCACAATCTAGGAGGGAATAGCTTTGCTTTATAAGAAGAGCTTAAGAAGAATTTCATAGCAGCTATATGGCACATTCAACAACACTGACTCCATTATGTCAGCCTTCATTAGCTGTCCAGTATGTCATTTGTCACATAGCAGTGACAATGTGTTCATTTGAGCAAGCATTTCAATTAACTGTCATGCTTCATCCCTCTGAAGTTTCAGAAAGGAACAGGCAACAGGCTGAATGAAAATATTGAATATGCAACGATTGTATAAAAAAGTATTCAACAGCAAAATCGCATGTGGACAGCTTTGTCCTCCTTACATGCAACTTTCACATTTATGAATATTACTTTCTGTGGGTTCAAAGTTCTGCACATACGTTTGGAAGTAATTTCTGTCAATGCAAACTGTGGTTCTACTGGTTCGTCTGGTTCCACGATATAGGGAGAAGTTCAAGCCAAACTTTGACTTGCCTTGCTTATCACAAAGCTTTAGACCTTTTAAGAGTCCTGTAACCTGTCTGTAGAACTGCCTGTTATTCCCACAGTCTTCGTCCACCACAATACACCGTGGATGGGGGCAGAGAGCAGTGAAGAAGTTCGAAGAGTTGATATTTTATTGAAATAGTGCTGCTTGGCGAATCGTCTCTATGCCGAATGTTTTAATTCAGGTTCTACTACGTCCTTCTGCCCACCAAGCAAGCAAGCAAACATGGAAATGCCCGATTTTTAAGGCGTGAAGCTATCGTACAACAGAACCACGGGTCTTCTTTGGCAGAAAGCCTCAATGAGAACAAGCAGTAATTTGTTTGGAGTGATACTAAAATTCCGCAAAGTGAGTGAACTCGCTGCTGGGCTTATTGACCCCAATCTAAGTTCACAGAATGTGCGTTTATCGATGTGGCAAAGCCAATCATTTACACTGGAGAGATAAGAGACAAATTGACCAGAGCTGTTCCCTTAACCCTACCGCCAGCCTCTATAAGCTCTCTATATGAAAGCATGACGAACAATAGGAATCAACGATAATGGAAACTTACCAACTATCTCGAGAAAAAGACGTGATAAGTTGTATGCCGGGAGCCAGAGACGACCTCATCTTTGGTAAAAAAACTTGATAAAACTGGATTAAAAAACACTTAGAGTCTGACTTGAGACATGTCCACGAAGTAGGCTAGTAACCTAGTTAAGGTAAAGCCGGTAAAGCATCTGAGTTATAATACAGTTATAAAACAGTACGAGGAGAAACAGCCCTAAAACCAGACGGCAGCCGGGAAAAACAGCTGCATAGAAACGGGTTGTAGCCTGCTGATTACGGTCACACAGCGCTGGTTAGCCTGCGGCAATAAGACACAGTTGCTTGTTTTGTTTTTGTGCAAAATGTATCTCTGTGTCTGATAGAAGAATGAAGGCTATAGTAATGGAAGCAGCGGTCCTACAGCTTCCTGGTGAGGGAGAAAGTCCGTAAACATCCAGCAGATCTCCATACTGACTGGCTGCGTTTAAATACACCGGGCTGGAGAGCCAGCCTGCCCCTCTATACACTCATGACCGGTACCGATTACATATAAATTAGTATCCATTCTGAATAGACGAGTATTATTGTTATTATTATGATGATTATTCCAGTGGGTTTTCCAGACAGAGCCTCCCGGTGGACATGTGATCCTCCTCTCTGACGTCACGGGGGGACAGGAAACGGCATACTTCTGTATCGGTTTCCTTGACTACAAGGCAAGGCAAGTTTATTTATACAGCGCATTTCATACACATCGGCAATTATAGTACTTTACATAAATAAAAGTACTTTACATAAATAAAAGTACTTTACATAAATAAAAGAAAAATAAAGACATAAGTAATAAAAGATATAAAAAGTGAAAGTGCATTGAAATCGTTTTAAAAAGACAGTATTAAAATACATGATTTAATAGTTTATAAAGATGACTATTAAATAATGTCTAAATTACTACCTTAGTTAACATGAACACCAGACACAATGATTACCAGAGACATTAGTTAATTAAGGGTTAGTTAATGCTTATTAAGCATTATCTAACCCTTAACTTAGTGACCCTTATTGTAAAGTGTTACTGTATATAGTATTAAGTATGAAATATATATAAGTCAAAATATTAAGTATATTATAAGATATGTTATAAAAAATAGTATCAATAATTAAGACAGTTCAGTTCAGCAGTTTGTGAAAATATCGCATAGTACTGCACAGAGTCCGCACAGTCCAGAGAGTGAGTGTGCGTGTGTGTGTATGTGTGAGGGAGAGAGGGAGGGGGTAGGGGGGTGCTTACTATGAGTCCATGGGGGATGGCAGAGTCAGTGGGAGGCAGGGCGAGTGTTTGTGAGTCCCACTGCCATGGAGAAGAAGAAACTGTTCTTATGGTGTGAGGTTTTGGTCTTGATAGACCTCAACCTCTTACCAGAGGGAAGGGGTTCAAACAGATGCTGTCCAGGGTGGGAGGGGTCTGCCATAATCTTTCCTGCATGCCTTCTGGTCCTCGAGGTGTACAGGTCCTGAAGAGTTGGCAGACTGCAGCCGATGGTCTTCTCTGCAGACCGGATGATACCTGCCCTTGTCCTTGGCGGTGGCCCCAGCAAACCAGACGGTGATGGATGTGGTGAGGATGGACTCCATGATGGTTGTGTAGAATTGCACCATCATAGTCTGTGGCAGGTTGAATTTCTTCAGCTGCCACAGGAAGAACATCCTCTACTTGGCTTTCTTGTTGATCTCACAGATGTTGGGCTCCCACCTGAGGTGATGATCAATGGTGGTGCCAAGGAATCTGAATGCCTCCACTCTGTTTATTGCTGAGTCAGACAGGATGAGAGGGGTGGTTGGGGATGGGCTCCTCCTGAAGTCCACCACGATCTCAACAATCTTCAGTGTGTTGAGCTCTAGGTGGTTGAGCTGCACCAGAAGGCCAGGCGGTCAACCTCCCATCGGTAAGCTGACTCATCCTCATCAGAGATTAGTCCAATGAGAGTTGTGTCGTCAGCAAACTTCAGGAGCTTGACTGATTGATGACTGGAGGTGCAGGTGTTGGTGTATAGGGAGAAGAGAAGGGGGGAGAATGCGGAACGGAAGTCCACAAACAGGAGCCTGGCGTAGGTACCAGGGGAGTCCAGGTGCCGGAGGATGAAGTGCAGGGCCAGATTGGCTGCAGCGTCTAGAGACCTGTTGGCTCTATAGGCGAACTGCAGTGGGTCCAGGAGGGGGTCTGTGATGACCTTGAGGTAGGAGAGCATGAGTTGCTCGAAGGTCTTCATGACCACGGAGGTCAAGGCAACTGGTCATTGAGTCCTGTGATTCTCTGCTTTTTGAGAACGGGAATGATGGTGGAAGATTTAAAGCAGGTGGGGACACTGCATGATTCCAGTTAGCTTAATCCTCTTCGTCCCTGGTGGGACATAAGGCTTCGACGATCTGCCTCCATCTAGACCTGTCTTGTGCTGCATCATGCTGTGCCTCACCCCATTTTAGGTCCATCTCCTTTAACTCAGCTGTCACTGTTTGCCGCCAGGTTGTTTTAGGCCGGCCCTGCTTCCTTTTCCCTGGTGAAGTCCATCTTAGTGCAACCTTAGGATCTTTTGGTCCATTCTGAAGACATGCCCTAGCCATCGAATTTGGCGGTGTTTGATCTCCAGCACCACACTGTTGCACTTAGTCATCTTGTATAGCTGTTCATTTGAGATCTTCTCAGGCCAGAAGACGCGCCAGATTTTCCCGAGGCATCCATTGTGGAAGGCATCAATCTTTTTCATGTCACGTGTTGTCACTCGCCACTCTCATGATTCCAGTGACAGGTTGAAAATGCCAGTGAACACTGGAGACAGCTGGTCTGCACAGTGTTTTAGTGTGGAGGGAGAGACAGAGCCAGGTGCCTTGCAAGGATTCTGTCTTTTGAATAGTTTCTTAACTTCCCTCCCTTGGATGGAGAGAGACTGAGTGGCAGGGAGGGGGGAGTGACTGGGTCCGATGTGCAATGAGAGTAAGTGGGGGACTGGGACTGTGTGATGGTCCAGGCACTTGTCATCTCCTGCCTGGACTACTGCAGCGTTCTTTTGGCCGGGCTACCTGCCTCTGCCATCAGACATTTACAGCGCATTCAGAACGCTGCAGCCCATCTGGTGTTCAACCAACCGAAATTCTCTCATGTCACTCCCCTCTTCCGGTCACTTCATTGGCTTCCCATCTCTGAACGCATGACATTCAAGACACTGGTACTCGCCTACAGGGCAGTACATCAGACTGCCCCACCCTATCTGCAATCTCTGGTCATGTTCTGAACCTCGCCTCGCTCCCTCCGCTCCTACACCCTCGCAGGTCGCCTCGCCCCTCCATCACTATGTGGGCTCAGAAGTCACTCATGCCAGTCGCGACTCTTCTCATCCCTGGCGCCAAAATGGTGGAACACCACCCCCTTCTGTAAGAATGGCTGAATCACTGCCCATCTTTCTTTCGGCGGAGACTAAAGACACATCTCTTCAGGTTACACCTGGACCCTTCTTGAACTAATCTGTCTTCTTACCCTTCTTAAACTTAAAAAAAAAATTAAAAATTAAAAAATTAAAAAATTCAACGAATGCTACTTATTCTTATTAAAAGTCTTAGCTGATGAAGACTGTGATGCACAGTTTGTTTCACTACTGTTGACAAAATGTGCTATTGTAAGTCGCTTTGGTCAAAAGCGTCTGCTAAATGACGTAATGTAATGTAAATGGGGGGTTGAGGGATAGTGAGAGGACTGTCAAATCGACAGTAAAACTTGTTTAGTTTGTTGGCCAGGTGGGGGTTGTTCAAGAAGTGGGGGGGCTTGGGCTTGTAGTTGTTGATGGCCTTCAGCCCCTTCCAGACAGAAGACGGGTCGTTGGCAGAGAGGTGTTGTTGAAGCCTCTCTGAGTACTGTCGTTTGGCCTCTTTCACTGCCTTGCCAAACGAGTACTTGGCCGATCTAAACCTGTCTTTGTCTCCACTCCTGAAAGCCTCTTCCTTGTCTAAATGGAGCCGTCTGAGTTTTGCTGTGAACCTGGGGCCAGCTGCATAAAGATAGACCTGGTTTTAGACTTAAATGTGACTTTAAATCAAACTTGCTATCAAAATGTATATTTGCCTGTTCCTACTACTTCTTGGTTGTTGTAGATCTCTAATGTGTTGTTTCTGTCTCCAAAGACTCGCTCTCTTCTTCACTCTTCCCAAAAACCAAAGATTTGGCATCTTGTTTGAAACAGCTTCAGTATTTAAACGTCCCACTCTGACAGTTAGGCAGACTCCTTGCCATAACAACAAAGTTCTTAACTCAAGATTAGCCGGGGGGAAGGTGGCTAACATTCCTACCTCACAATAAGTCAGTTGTAAGTAACAGACAGCCTTAATTAGACTATTCCAACCTGAGAATCTAAGACCAGTCTAAGGCTTAGACTAGTCTTAAACTATACGCTTTATGCAACTGGCCCAGGGCTTATTATTGTTATAACTCATCCTGGTGCGTGTTGGTATGCAGCAGTCCTCACAGAACCTGATATATTAAGTCACAGCATCTGTGTACTCATCCAGACTATAGGCAGCAGTGTAAAAACAACCCAGTCCGTACAGTCCAGATGGCCACGCAGGTCCTCCACTGCTTCACTGCCCCACCTCTTTGACCTCCTCACATACACACACACATACACTATAATTCAACAACATCAGATTTCTGCAACGCCAAAACAATTTTGAATGCATGTTATTTATTCAAATTGTCCTCTGCCCTAAAATAACCTAACTGCTAATTTAGTTTAATGAAGAAACATATTCATAAATAATCAACAATACCTCATCATTCGTCATGGTGTCTGGCTGGGCTACACACATTCCCATTTTTGTAATAGTTGCTGAATTATCAGTTATTATTAGTAGGTTAAAGTAGTTATCCCTCAATGTATGTAAATGTAAAAAATAAAGTGCCTAAATGATTTTTAGCTAATGATGTCCTTGAATATGTTTCTTATGTTAAGTTAGTAGGTATAATCATTAATGATCAGCTGGATAAAGACACATAACTAAGAATTTGCTAAGAATCCTGGTATAATAAAAAGACGTTTCGACAAAGAAAATTTTGGAGGATTTGTATTACTTATTCTATGGTCTATCCTTTAATCTATTTAAGAAACGTGTCAGAATGCTTACTCATTCTAGCTGGAACTCCCACATTGCTCTGCTTTTCCATACCTTGGAGATTCTCATCATATTCCACATGAATGATTTCCAGCTATGTACATTTGTTTTCAAATTTTACAATAACTGACTCAGAATTTCTTTTAATAACTTCTTCTATATTAACTCTGACATTGATTATTATGGTACTCGATCTACTGATCTACTTAGTCAATTTTTTTAGAACCAGTTTTGCTAAATTTTCAATGGAACAACCTTAATGTTAACCTTAACCTTAATGTACTTCCTATATATTGTCTATTTATATTAGGTATATATATATTCTTTTGGCATTATTGTATGTAATGTCAGTTCATGTATTATTGATTAATTTCCTACTGTTTTGTTTGTGTTACATATTGTATCTGTGCAGGTGTGTGTCTGTGTGTGTGTTGGTTCATGTGTGTGCAAGTGTATATGTGGATGTGTTTGTATGACAGAGTATATATATATATGTGAATTTATATAATGTATAGGGTGGTTTTTACTACAAGCCCTAAGAGTTTTTTTTATATACCACGTACCGTTGTATATATTTGCTCATATTTTGTCTTTCCCAAATTGCACAAATAAACAATAAAAATATGCAATCATCAAAATTGTGGGCATAGCTTACTCACAGATTCTAGAAGATTTTGATATGTAGATGAAAATTTTATTTTAAGAACTCTTAGCCCATCAACTTGAAATGCAGGTCTGCTTTATCTTTACAAAGATCTAAAAGGAGAACAAATATTTTATTACATTTAATTACAATTACAGCCTCAAAATGCATTAAAGTAAAAAGATTGTCACTTCATTAAATCACTATGTAGGCCTATACAAGGACACAGTGTCATAGATGTGAAGCAGGAGTTCTATGGCTATTTTGTTATTTTCATAGGATTTGTTGACGGTATAAAATGCATCAAAAAACACCAGCCTTATCCTTTAAGGTCTGCACATTTCAATAAACTGTTCAAATGTGTAAATTGGAGATGTACAGTTATCCTACTGTACTCTCTTTGGTTCAGTTGAGAAAAGGCAAGTGTTTTGCATCCTGCGTGTCTGTGCTTTATGAACCGAATCCAAAATTCCCAAACAGTGATTACAAATTGCGGATTGCATTTGAACAATACAGTAGTAAAAGACCATCGCTGTTTGGAAAACAAATTAAAATGTCTTAACAGAACTGCATCACAGCCCACCAATTAAACAGTAATAAACACCCAATAGATAACAATTCATTGAAAATAATGGTGTTAAAGGATAAATACCAAAATGAACTCTACCAGTGCTTCAGGTTAAACAGTGAAGTAACTGTGTTCTGTGTTACTGACAGGAAAACAACTATCACAAATCAAGTAGCCTCTACATTTTACAATGACAAATTTTAGTTTTTTAAACACAGCTTTGAGGAACTTTCATATGACTTGTCATAGCAGATCCCTTATGAAACACAGGTCCAACAGCAGCTCACAAAAGCCCTGGTTTACAATGACATTCTGAAGTTCATTAATCATTTTAATTGTGTAAAAATAAAACGTTTCTATAAAATTCAATAAAGATTAAATTACATATTATATGTTACAAAAAAAATACAATGAATTACCATTAATTAATCTGTTGCTGTAATTAAGAATGAACATTTTATACCAAGTCTAACTTGAGGAATTTAAATATTCAAAAATATTGCAAAGTTGGAAACATCTCAACCCTTCTGGTAAAAAGTCAAAAATTCTTCAAAAAACTTCAACTAGTTAAAAATGATGCCAGGATTTTGAATTTCAGGCCTGTCTTCAGAACATCAAATCATAATATAAGACTACAGTTAAATGCTCATTGATTTTAAAAACAAAAAGAGGGCCACTGATCAACTGCCCCTCTGATGAATTCTTACCAACCAGCCTTAAAGAAAAAATCCCTCCTCTGATACTCAACTCCGACATTAATCTGTGATGTTCAATGTATTCTAGGAGTTATATTGGGATGAAGTATTCAAGTATTCAAAGGATTTCTTTCCCTCAGCCTACCTCATCCAATTCTACTTGTGTGTGAACTTGTTTCAATCAAGGGCTGGAGTATGAGCATATAAATATAAATACAGCTAGCTAGCCAAATATTTAGTGAAACATCAGGGCTGAGGGACTGACACCAAAACCTGACGTTGGTCCAGAAATGCAAGATACATCATAGCCATTTTTGTTCTTTTAGAGTGGATTTTTTCTTTAATTAGGACAGGCAAAATTTAAACATAATGCTCAAATTGGTGATATCTGATACTGTAAACAGATGGCAAGAAGTTTTAAGGATCTATCATCTGCTTTAACAGGTCCTGCTTTAGGTGGAATTCATGTGAAGAGGTTTCAGGGATTCATTCTGTGAACAAGGTGGCCATCTTGCAAGACGAGGCTATCTTCCAACGCAGTTCACCGATCTCCTTTACTGCAAGTCCAAGCTCAACAATGCTGAATGCAAAGCCTGAGTATACGCTGTGGGAAAGACAAATGTTACCGTTAACATAGCCTTTTAACATTGGTCTCAACTACAGTTCCAATAAAGCTCCATCTCAATCTTCTGTATAGAGGGAAGCAGGATATAGTGTACCTTTGGGATTGTTGTGGAAGACACAGTTATTAGCACAAGTGTCGGGATGGGAGTCCCAGAAAGAGGATCCACAGCAGCAGAGAGGAGGGAGGTCCAACTTCTCCTGAGATAGTCGCTCCTTCATCTGAGCTCTCAGAGCCTCAATGAACCTGGGATTACAGTTAGCCAGTTTATCAGGGTATCTTCAGGTTTCACAAAGCCATATTTAAGATTTTTTTGAAGACCTTTTCAATGCTACCTGAAATTGTATTTAAGATCAATTTAACATCCAAAATAAAGACAACTAAATCTGTTATATAACCAGCCTATTTCTGAGTGAACACAGCTAATGAAATTCAAGGAAATTAAATGTTTAGGGACATGAAGTCCAACATGTTTGTTACGATGTACTAACCCTGTCCTGTATTAAAGTAGTGTAATACTAACTGTAAAACTACTGCTGGCTCATTTTTTGGCGAAACTACACAATTCATTTGTGTTTATCTTTATTCGTTAGTCTTACTTTTCCAACTCTCTAAATATCACAAAATGTAAAGAATCTGTTAATACTACTGTCTAATTTTACAGATGCATCAACATGAAACTTACAATTGAAAATAAACCTGCATGACTTGGTGAAAAAAATCTATAATTACTGTAAGGCATTTTAGTCGTTTTTAAGGTCTTACATTTACATAATTTAAGGCTTATTCAGACTTTTTAAGGACCTGCAGATACCCTGGTTTATTGACATGTTTTATGTTTACCAGAAAGGCCATTATTTCCATGTGCTGATGTGTCTAAGAGACTGTAGGTTTTTCATTAGGTCCTTGCTGAACTGCCATGTCTGAAATGCCTGTGGTAGTAACATTTATAGGCCAGATGATGCTCCTGCTGCTGCTAGTTTTCACTGCAGTTGCAATAGAAGATTTATTTTTTCCATTTCACATTTCTCTAGAATTCACACTGCTTGTGGAAGCATTTGGCTAGTTAATAAAAGATTCATTTCAAGTTCCCTGGTTTCCTGATAACATTAGACTGTTTGATTTAGGTTTTGCATGCTTAATCCTTTGTTGAGGATGTAACGGTTAGTTGGCGTTAGGGCTGAACGATTTTGAAAAAATATCTAATTGCGATTATTTTGACTGATATTGCAATTGCGATATGATTTGCGATATTAGAGGGAATGATCATTTTTACATCATTATTCTCATTTTCATTGAAAAACGTATTAAAATGATTATGGAGTGATTTTTGCGGGGATCTGTACCAAACAAAGATGTTTTCTTAAGTCTGTAGAATATGATGTGTAGGCCAGGACATCTCTGCAGCACCACAATATTTCATTTAAAATGGTATTTTGACACATTTCCCCTTTAACAAATATTGTGCCTCCTGCGATTTGAAAATTGCAGTAGGCCATATTGCCATTTCGATAAAATTTCGATTAATTGTTCAGCCCTAGTTGGCCTGGCTAAGTGTATGTTATGGCTAGTTAAGTTGTAGTACTGAGCTGTTATTGAAGATTTGATTGTATTATATTATTTGCCAATATGTTCACAGCTGGCAAGCATGGAAGTAACGCCAAGCCAGTTTTCACTTGTAATAACCTAGCTGGCTGTGTAATTCGGGAATACTCCTCTGATGTACATCACACTAATTATAATACAGACTAATGCAACAACATAGAGATGCATCTTACAGTCTATCCTTTCAATATGATTTTTATGTATTACTTATTTCTACACAAGCTTGCAGCACATTAAACAAAATATGTTGTGATGTACAATTATAGGCTATTCTGTTAATTATAATTTGGGGAATTTTCTTGTAGATACAACAATGAAAAGCATTTAACTGACCTTACAGGCTGCTTTATTGATTGATTGATTGTGAATAAGATATGGCTCAGTAATTTAAAATTCCATAATATGTCTGTCTTCTTAACAACCTCTGTTCCATTCTGATTCCGGTCTGATTCTCTTGTGGATGTACATGGTAACAGACAGTTTAGCTTTTGCAAATTGATCTCTATAAATTACCTTGTAGCTTCTTTCTCTTTCTTTTTTAGTTTTCTCTTCTCCAATTCCAAGACCCTCTCCTCTTCCTCGAGTCTTAGTCGCTCCAAAATCAGAAGCTCTCTTTCCTCCATTTTAAGTCGGCTCTCTTTGAGCTGCCGCAGGCTCTCCATCTTTCTTTCCTCCTCCAGTCGGATCTGTTCTTTTTCTGTTTTGATCCTTAAGTGAAGATAAGGACATTTTGAAGTGAGTATTTCAGTTAGACCATCTTTTTATAAAAACACGCAATTTGCAGACATACTGCAATAGTTTTCTGAAGATAATGTATCAACAGGAAAAGAGTGGATGTGGCCATTTTTTTTAATTCCCACTTCACAGTACCAACACATCTTTGCTAATCAAAAGTCGAAGTTCACATGGGACTTGCATTACATGGGGACCTCATGGAGTTTGTAACTATCCCCAAACTGCTATGTTTTCTTGAGGCACATTCAGATGGGATAAGTGTTTATTATGTTTCTATAATGCAGATCCTGAGATTGAACTTGACCCACTCCCAGGTTAGACTGTATGATGTAAAAATGGAATAGGGCAAAAATGGTACTCTTTCTCCCATCGCCCACCACCTTCACCTTCACCTGCTAGTTCAAGACATTATGTTATTTTTTTATTTCATATTTCGTGTTAATTTTATAAATGTACACAAAACTGCCAAACTTGGCCACATATCATGTAAAATTACTCTACTACTAAGTGCTATTTTTTTTTCAGTTTTGATAATGCTAGTGGCCTGCTATCAGTCTGCTATCAGTCAACAGAGTGTATGCTAATGTGTTTATGAGGTGGGGTGTCCTGGTGGCTCAGTTGGCTAAGGCGCATAACATGGAACATGGATTTTGGTGTCTATGTTCTCATTCAAAGGTTAAATGTGTAATACTTCTGCTTTACTGAAGCATAATATGACTAGTAAATATCAGCAGAGGTTCCTGAATGGTAGTAAGTAACAGCCACGGCCCACGCACTGCGGAGAATTCTGCATTCAAAAACACAGGAGCGGGCTGAGGCTAATGTTTTTGCTGTTGTTTGAGGCCCTCCTACCACGCCAAGGTCCTTTCAAAATCTGGCAAATTGTTTTTGCCTCGGTTGTTGGCAAAAACCACACATCGGAAAATATGATTTGAGACTTTAATACTAATCTGTAGGGTGTTCTGGTAAATTCGGCATGTATATAATCTTACAAACAGCTCAAATTGTAATGGACCGGCCCATTTTTACGCCGGGGGAAGTTACTTCACACACAAAACAGAGGCCAGCATTGGACGAGAAATTACACATAGACCCTTTAACACCTAAATTGACCCAGAGTTGCGAGTTGTGTTTGCAGACATGCAAGTAACGACAGCAATGAAAAAGCATTCTTAAAATGACATATAATACGCCTTCATTAGAAATACAGACATACTGATAAGAGGAAGTGAAAGACCTATGACAAATGATCGCGGTCATGTCACCTTGCAATCCTCTTCAGGTGTTTCCCGTGTCGTCTGTTCTCCTTCACTTGCTCTCTCTCAATGTCCATGAACAGACGGCGATGCATTAGGAACTGAAACTGACGCTGCATAGAGATAAATGCTACTTAGAACATTTGGTGTTTACGGGGGTTGTCAGTGATTCAATTCAAATAAAAAAATATCAAAGGTTTGATGTCTACCTGTCTCGTTTCCTCTTGGTCACCCAGAGGCCAGAGCACCCGTGGGACTCTGGAGTCTGACCTGAAGCCAGGATCAGGGTCTGATTGGTCAAGCGCCTGCCCACTCACCTGAAACACAGACACACACACAGTCAGAAGTTACAAGACAAAATTCATCGGACAAAAAAGGTGACGCTTAACTTAAATGAATGTTACAATGTAGGGAATTTATAGGCCGACAATAAAACTTCCTAGGTTTGGAATTGTGAAATACAAACAACTGTTGTGCTTGACATCGCTAATGATTATAGATTTATAGATAGAAGTAGACCACTACAAACAACATGGTGCACGGACCAAACCGTGATGAAAAGTGACACTTTTGTGTCCTGGGTATTCTTTAGTGTTGTGCTGAACAAGGGGGCATTCATGTTGACTGGTCAAGGGGAAATCATCTCCCTCTTCCTCCTCTTCATTTTCCAGGACCGCTTCCTCTTCTACTTCCTGCGATTTCTTTTGGGGTAGAGGAAAATATTTTTTTATTCAACCCTGACTTAGCAAGAAACTCCAATTATAGAAACCATGTGTTGAATAGGGAACAAGAATGAGACACACTCACCTCTCTGGTTGGAGAGATGTTCCACTGGCCTCCGGGAAGATCTGATATCATTTCCCCATCTGGGATCATCCGACAAGCAGCCAGTCTGTGTCTGACCTGTCTCATGCCTTTACTGGGCTGGAAAATAACAAGAGACAGACATCTCAATTAATCACTGTCACATCACTCTATCACTCATACATGGAAACAGTGCATCACAATAACAGTCATTTTGACCGACAAGAACAAAGAATGTAAACAATGTCAGTACCACTAAATAGTTGTATAACTGCATCAAAATGAAACTTAACTGAAAAGAATTACAGTGTTTAGGACATTATTCACTCTACGGAAATTAGGGCTGAACGATTTTGAAAAAATATCTAATTGCGATTATTTTGACTGATATTGCAATTGCGATATGATTTGCGATATTAGAGGGAATGATCATTTTTACATGATTATTCTCATTTTCATTGAAAAACGTATTAAAATGATTATGGTGTGATTTTTGCGGGGATCTGTACCGAACAAAGATGTTTTCTTAAGTCTGTAGAATATGATGTGTAGGCCAGGACATCTCTGCAGCACCACAATATTTCATTTAAAATGCTATTTTGACACATTTCACCTTTAACAAATATTGCGCCTCCTGCGATTTGAAAATTGCAGTAGGCCATATTGCGATTTCGATAAAATTGCGATTAATTGTTCATTTCTAACTGAAACGCAACACAATTGTTGATCCACATGAGAAAACAATGTCCATGTGGGCACTTTTATTTTGGCCGAACAAAAAGGAGACCAAAGATAGTTGGGTGAGGATTAACATGCCATTAGAACCGCCAATGAAAAGTATCCAATGGCCATGCATAATATACCCCAGATATACCCCAGATTCTCTAAAAGTTAGGGTGTTCGAGGTGGTACATAACAGCTTATAGGTTCCATATTTTACACTTTCCAGTGTTTTATTTTATGTCTTAAGCTGTGTGTGTGGTGTCATGAACCAAAAACACTCTCAATCCATTTTTACACGTTCATTTTCCAGCATCTCTCTGAGCCTTACCAAGAACAGGCTGTTTCTGTTGCTGTGTCTTTAAGGTTCATTAATATTAACGACCCCTCTGTTGCTCTGTTGGCTAACCGTTTCAAGAGTGAAACGTGAGACACAAGCTCCGCCAGCCACAGGTGTTTAACTCTGGTTTAACTGCAGGGAAAACTCTCCGGTAAATAAACCATGACAACATCTCAACGTAATTTGATCCAATCATAAATGTTTGAGTCGGAGTCAGATCCTGAATCTGAAAGAACAGACGACAACAAACCACTGCCACAACCAAGACTACAACACGTTTCAGAACGGTAAATCCTTACCTTTTATCTTTTTTATGCTTTGTTAGCCTATTATTTCTTACAAAAGCCATGGTGCTGTAGGTGGACAAATGATAATGAGCGTACCGTTGTGACGCCACAAAGTCACCGAAGTCCAAGCGGCTCGTTTGGAGGCTCGCTTTTCTAATATGGACATGGATGGATTACTGAATGGGCCAACCGGGCACAGGCCCAGGGGCCCAAGAGCTCAGGGGGCCTCTGAGCCAGAGCCTGATACATGATGATGCTGTCACTAACTTTACATTTACTGCCCTGCAGTCGAAGGGCTTTGTCATTTATTTATTTACCAAAGCCCCAAAATTCCCCCATAATAACCTAAACATTAGTTTTGAAGGTGTCAACATGGCTCTGTCACAGTGAGCGTTCCCCTCAGTTTATCTATAGCGCTTTAGCAGTAAAGCTCTGCATTATTGTCCAAAGGCCTCAATGTAAAGTCATGGTTTACGAAGACCCCAAAATGTTGTTTTCCACTCCTGATCTGTCAGTAGGGCCCACTGACTCACACCATGCAGTTGCTGTGTGGCCATACAGTAGATTTTGGGGCATTACAGGCAATCAGAGGCATGTTGCACTTTAAAATATGTTTTTTAGGCCTAGAATAATATGTGTTTGCACCTTGTAATTCCTTTGTAATTGTTAGAATTTAGTTTCTCTCCCATAAGGAGCCGGTTCACATGCCGTCTTTCACAGGCCTTAGTAGCTATCTGTGCCCATGGGCCCTTTGTCTCATAATCCGCCTATGAATATGGATTGTGTGGATTTAGTTGGCGACCGTTTGTTTTGATATTTTCACGATGTTTACATAGCACTTCCAACTCTAAAGGAAAGGAAATCCCGTTTTCCACAATATGGTACCTTTAAAGAGTTACTAAACCCTAAAGATCAGCATGCCACCCAGCCCTAATTCAACTAGTTCCACCAGCAAGCCTGTTCACACTGCTAAATCCAAAGTCAGTGCAGTGTTTTGTGTTTTCACTCAAACGCATTCTGAAATTGCAGTCCACTCTGGCCTTTAGTGGCAAAGAGTTTGGCTACAGGTCGGTCCTCTCACCCGCTGAGACGTCTGCTCCATCGTCCCGTGTCCTCCACCTCCCTCCAAGCCTCGGACGTGAACATGCAATCTGGAAATGTCCGACTCCCTCGGACGAGAGGAAGGGATCGGCTCCTCATCAGCAGGCAAACGCTGGGTCGTGTCCCTAAACTGTTGCAGAATTCTCTTTTCAAACTCCACCTGAGCACACAGATAGAGAACACAGCATTACATTATGGATGTCAGTTCAGGAGGGACAGCAGCGGTTGTGTAACTGTCAGATTTAAACCCTATATCAGGGGTTAGAAACCTGTTTGGGCATGTGGACTTTCTCCTTGATGCTGAAGCTGAGCTAATATTCACAACCAGAATTATGGAAGCATGGAATAAGTCTATTTCATGTTCATTCATTCTGCACACTCCCATTCAAATTGTATCCCCAATTTGTCATATCTTAAAGGAATAGTCCACCCAAAAATGAAAATTCTGTCATCATCTACTCACCCTCATGCCAAATGAAACACAGGTGAAATTTGTTAGTCCATATAACACACAGGGAGGTTGCCAGCACAACTTGGTAGTGTCCAATCTCTCTGTCTGTGTATCTTGACTGAGCAGCTTTTTTGTTGTTATCTTATGAGTACTACATTGTTGTATTTTTACCATTTTGTATGGTTTTTGAAGCTGTTGTCTCTTCTTGCCAACTTGAGCCTGGTGTGCCACACGGTGGCGCACTTCATCTTGAAACCGTCGAAGACTCTCTTCGTTCTCCCTTCTCTTTTCTGCCTGTAGCTCCTCAGTTAGCGACGCTAGAGCCTGGGTAAAGACATGGAAATACAGTTTAGAATCTTTTCATGGCTTTCACGGCTAAATTTACTCTGTGGCATAGGCACTCCCAACCTCCAAAACCATGGAATTTAAATTGAGCAAAAATTTAGGCACACCCCAAAACATTTAAGGATAAATTTTTTTATTCAAAAATAGGCAAAATAAAATAAAATCATTCAAAATTTTCCACTTCCACTGCAATTTCACTGACAGTTGAGTTGAATTGCCAATAACACTGCTGTGTGTTTTTGATTTTCTGGTAAGGGTAAGCAGGGTTACATCTGCAGATATGTAGATTTGGAGATATTTTGACAAACCCTGTTTGGACTCATTGTTAGCAGCAAGAGGCCTAGCAACATGAGCTCGCCATTTCAACAGACAGCTGACTCTGGAGCCGATATTCTCTGCAGGTCCAATACCACAGGGATGTAAGAGACAAATTATAGGCCCAAAATCGCAGAACCTATCCTTTAAAGGAATAGTTCACCCAAAAATGAAAATTGTTCATCATCTCCTCCCCCTCATGCCAGTTGAAACACAGGTGAAGTTTGTCCATATAACACACAGGGAGGTTGCCAGCACAACTCCATAGCAGCCTTCTCCAAAACAACTGAAGTCAGTGGGGACCAGTTCTTCAGAGTTCCAAAAAGACCTACAGTATATTTATACCATCATTTAGTGCAAATCTTAACTACAGCTGATTGATTTACAACAAATAATGGTGTATAGGTCTTTCTATTCACAGTGTGATTGTTTGGCTGTTTTTGTTTTGGAACTCTAAAGAACAGGTCCCCATTGACTTCAGTTTGGCTGCTACCAAGTTGTGCTGGCAACCTCCCTGTGTGTTATATGGACTAACAAATTTCACCTGTGTTTCATTTGGCATGAGGGTGAGTAGATGATGACAGAGTTTTCATTTTTGGGTGAACTATTCCTTTAACCTCTTTCAAAATCTGCCAATTTATCAAACAGCTGCTTTCTCTAACAAGTTGGATTCCGTTATCTTGCCTTTTGTGTGGGGATACTAGACCCATTGAATATCAAAATCTCAATGGCATAAACCCACAGACATGAGGAGCCTTGGCGTCCCTGTGCACAGACATCATTATCGAGCAGCAAATTCAAGTGCTCTTCTTTACTGGCAGTGGGAGGTTCCAGGTGAAATATTGCCCAAAACTGCCCTCTTGTGGCTAAAGTCAGAAGTCATGTCAGTAAAGGAGTCTTTCTTACCAGCTATGCCTTTTTTTCTAAATGTGAATCCTCAAATAAGCTGATTGGTGAAAGTTTTATTCTTCAGACACTCTCAAAAGCACAAATCGATTCACACCGCAATAAGTCAGAACCACTCATACCGTTTTGAAGGTATGAAGGGGTA
The DNA here is from genome assembly GCF_046629955.1 of Centroberyx affinis. Taxonomy (NCBI): domain Eukaryota; kingdom Metazoa; phylum Chordata; class Actinopteri; order Beryciformes; family Berycidae; genus Centroberyx; species Centroberyx affinis. The sequence continues at coordinate 26,024 of NW_027279887.1, forward strand.
TGAAGGGGTATTCCTGTGTGGAGGGGAAAGGGACTGGCTTCTATTGGGGGTCTTTACATAAGCAAGCAGTTTGCATCTAGTCATTATTAAGATTATTAAGTGTCACTCATTCCAAAGACTCCACCTGATCCCAAACACCTCGTCTCCCAGTTTGTCACTGCCTATTCTACTTGTGTGACCAATGACCATCTGAGGGTGGGAGAGCCATAATGTAAATACCAAGCTGATTCAACATATATTATTAAGTATTACACAGACTTCACTACACAAAGAAAAAATAACTAAACAGATTAAACCCATCAGGTCACTCAACTTTTCTGGCTCTGCCCTGTGTTGAATACTTACTGGTCAGAAATATTTGAATGTTTTTTCAAGGACTGTAAGAAGTAAATTCAGCCTGAACAACATTAAGAAACTTTTACAAGTAAAATAATTTAAGCATTCTATAATTACAGGTATTCGACAAAACAAAAACCTGTGTGTTAACTACTCCATTTTTTATTTTGTGGAATTGCTTTTTACTTTTTGAGTTCCTTTACAGACAATAAAACAATGAAAGGCAATAAGATAAAGAATATTCAAGAAAGACAAAGCCACCAGGCCAAATGGCAAAGGAATGGCCAGGAATGCCTGAGGAGTCAAAGAGGGGTAAGATAGGATGAGATGAGATGAGCTAAGATAACCTAAACTAAAATAAGATAAGATAGCACTTTATTGATACCAGGTAAAAGTGCATTGGCCGGGAATTGAACCCGGGCCTCCCGCCCCCGCATGGCAGGCGAGAATTCTACCACTGAACCACCAATGCATAGAAATGAATGGACACTTCGCAGAAAGATGTTAATAATGATTTACATTAATCAGTATATTGTTAACTGACTTCTCATCAGTGGTGGAAGAAGTACTCTGATCCTTTACTTAAGTAAAAGTACCAATACAGCAATGTAAAAATACTCCATTACAAGTAAAAGTCCTGCATGAAAAATCCTACTTAAGTAAAAGTACATAAGTATTAGCAGCAAAATGCAGTTAAAGTATTAAAGTAAAAGTAGTGGTTTGGTCCCTCTGACTGATATTTTATTATATATGACATCATTAGATTATTAATACTGAAGCATCAGTGTGTAAGCAGCATGTTACTGTTGTAGCTGCTGGAGGTGGAGCTAGTTTGAACTACTTTATATACAGTTAGCTAGTTTAGTCCAGTGGTTCCCAACCTAGGGGTCGGGCCCCTCCAAAGGGTCACCAGATAAATCTGAGGGGTCAGATGATTAATGGGAGAGGAAAGAAGAAAAAACAAAGTTCTGATACACAAATCTGTTTTCAGTTTTTGGACTTTTTCTCTAATCTTTGATTTTTGCTGAAATATTGGATCATTTGAACATTTATTGAAATGAAACCATGTGAGGTTTAGAGGGAAAAATCACTATCATAGACATCTGAAATGTGACCCCGACTACACACTGCTTTTTGTAAGACGTCAAAAGCCAAAAAGGTTGGAAACCACTGGTTTCATCTTCAACAATGTGTTGTATTTTAAAAGCTTGTTATATTATCCATTGTTTCAAATCTCCATCTGAAAAGTAACTAAAGCTGTCAAATAAATGTAGTGGAGTAGAAAGTACAATATTTCCCTCTGAAATGTAGTGGAGTGGAAGTATAAAGTAGCATCAAATGGAAATACTCAAGTAAAGTACAAGTATCTCAAAATTGTACTTAAGTACAGTACTTGAGTAAATGTACTTAGTTACTTTCCACCACTAGCTTATTGGCTAGTGTCCAAGTGTAAACACTCACAGATGGATGCTCCAGGAAGTCTTGACCGCCCTCCACCCAGGCGCCCACCGGTACCACCGCCTGGTTTCGCTCGGCCAGGACCTTGTTTCCATTGCTGGGTCGGTAGGTCGGATTTGTGTGGTTGACGGAAGCTTTGGCTCTCCTAGATACAACCTGTCCAGGATTCATTGGTAGCCTACCGTCCCTCTGTTAACCGCCAGCTAACGCTACTGCTACTACTAAAAGATGTCTTCGTGATGCACTACAGCGAGTAAGGTGACTGTATGAGCGTAGTTGGCGAATGAACGAGATAAAATGGGAAAACAAAAGACAGTCCGTATTTCCTTTTGTACGTTAACAGAACTTGGATGGTCTGCCGCTTGTGTTTTGGCGTTGTCCTTCTTTTAAATTTTATGGCGGTTGGCAAACAACTTATTGGCGCATTACTGCCACCTATGGCCAGGAGTATGAATCGGTAATGTGCTATAAATCTATCTAACCAAAACTATCGGCCTCAGCTACCTCAATCTCCCCTGACATCAGTGCATGAATATTGTCTCGGATGCCAATTCCATATATAGTTTGTTTCTATTCACAATGTATTAAACCCTGTCAATGACTGCTAATATATAATATTTGGTTCTTCTCATTAACATTTTCCCTAAACATTTCTAAACTTACCAACTAGCATTTCTGTTCTGACTGCATCTTTAAGCTCATCTTCACAATCCAAAAATTCTTCTGACAGGTTTCCATCTACCAGAAGTTTGAGAACATCTAGTAAAAGTAAAAAAAAAAGTAGCAATACAACAATGTAAAGATACTCCATTACAAGTAAAAGTCCTGCATTCAAAATCTTACTTAAGTAAAAGTACATAAGTATTGGCAGCAAAATGTACTTAGAGTATCAAAGTAAACGTACTCATTAACTGTCCCCATTTAGAGAGTTATATTTTTCATAAATTATTGGAATATTAATACTGATTTATTGACATACATGTAGGCTACATGTAAGCAGCATTTTAAAGTTGTCAACGTGAAGCTAATCTTAACAATTTAGCTATACTTTTGGGTAGTCTAATCTATAACAATGCTATTTTAGTTATTTTATAAAGATGATCAAATGTTTTAAATATAAAATATTAATCTGAAAAGTAACTAGTAACTATAGCTGTGAAATAAATGTAATGGAGTAAAAAGTACAATATTTCCCTCTGAAATGTAGTGGAGTATAAGTACAAAGTAGCATAAAATGGAAATACTCAAGTAAAGTACAAGTACCTCAAAATTGTACTGAAGTACAGTACTTGAGTAAATGTACTTAGTTACTTTCCACCACTGCTAAACTGTAACATTAGCCTAATTACATATGAATCTCTTGTAATATGATATAAAATTGTATTTTGTTGTCAAAACATTATCATGTAAATTAATTAGTTAGCTTTATATCTTTCCAGAGCAATGGAAACTGTAACATCCTCCATGTTTCATCAGTTATCAACTTAAAAAAAAAAAAAATCCTGTCAACCCTATTTATAGATTAAGTATCTTATGTTGAAAATTATTTATTTGAATATCACTTCGAACTCATTAAACAAAGACCTTCATGAACATAAACGTATCTTTACAGGATGAAAAAGTCACTTATTTTTCTCTCTCTGACATGCTGCTATGGTTATTTTTGGTTATCTTTGGTTATCTATGGTTACTGGAATTGATAATAAAGACCTTTTGTAAGAGAACCCGCTCTAACAAAACTATGGCACAAACAATTTCAGGTGGAACTGATATGAGCATAGTCTATTCATTAGTGTAAAATTATAGCTGTTTTATGTGTGCACTTTGTGACAATGCTTTATTTCTCTGACAAACCGATCAAAAAAGCTCAACTACTGACAACACATGTTTTCTTTAATTTTATTCATTAAAAATTGACATTATCTTACCACAGGAAAAGAAACAAAACTACACAGCATAGCTCAAGTCATGACCACTTTCAGATATAAAGATTACTCTGAATGTCACTGGCTTTCACAAACTTGCGAAGGACATCTGCACTTGGAAATGGCTCCAACTGGGGAAAGAAGAGCAAAGCATGAGATTAAAATACTGTAAAATATTGTAACAAATGAATTCAATGAAACAGTTTGTTTTTGTTTTTTTAATCCAAATGTGACAGATTCCCATCTTTGAACACGACAATATCACAGGCCTTCCAACTTTCAGAAACTTGAAGTCAACTTGTCCAGCACAGCAAAATGTCAATGGAGGAAACCAGACTGAACCAGCTTATTTACATGTTGCTCAAACTACACGTGTTGGTCAAAAACAACACAAATATTCCCAGAGGAGGACTTGATTTTTGGGGCCAGCAGACCAATACAATGATGAATCTCACTAGCAATGTGATCAGGACCAAAACAAGAACCTCTATCATGCTTGAGAACAACGGAAGATGATACAACAGAAAATTCAGTAAGAAAGCTAATATTTGGTTTAGGGGCATGATAAATAACCCATGCGACATACTGGGTTATCACAGTCGACTTTAGAAATACCGTATTTCCTCTAATATTGGCCCGGGCCTTTATTTACCTCAACTGCAGAGGGTACCAGGCCTTTATTGGAAGCAGGCTTATATTAGAGACGGGCCTTTATTTCTAATTCCCTCTGTTTGATAAGTATATTTGCTCATATTTTAGTACGAAGCCTCCTTGTTTTCTGATCTGCTTCTGTTGGGGTTCGTTAGGTAGCCGTTTTTTTGTTACTGCAACGCATTACCGATAATTATGGTAATAGACGACGGCACGCTCCAGAGACTTCCACCGGCCGAGCCGTCTTGTGGCATACTGCCATCGTGTGGCACTTGTACGTTACTACAAACTACAGTTACTTTATATAACAGGCACCACCGTTGTTTTTTCCTTTGTTTTTTTCCCCAGCCTGTATTTGGGGCCGGCCTTTATTTGTTCATGTCGACCACGGCCCCGGCCATTATCGGAGACCCGGCTTTTAATTGACTACCGGCCACTATTAGAGGAAATACGGTAGGCAGTTAAAAACTATGGAAGTCATCAGCAGAGATGGGATTACAAATAGTGTTTATTGAAACTACAGCAAGGCCCTTGCCAGGTCTAGTGAACTAGGGATTTCAGAAAACTCTAATTAGGTGGACAAAGCTCCGCAAGAGGGCAGCAGCAGCAAAGGCTCCATAGGCTTAAAAATAGAAAGTCCAGATTTTGGAATGTAATTAGATAAGAACAAAAGTGTTATTTGACAGAAATATAGCATTAAACAACACTATATTAACTGAAGTGTTGACAGTATATGATTGCAGGAAATATGGATCAAGTTATTAGAACTGATGGCGGTAGGGCGATAATAATAGCGTTCCACGGGCCTATTGTTTACCATTACAAGGATCGAGGACGAGGCTGTATTGACGGTAGGTGGGCACACAGAATTAATAGCAGGGTCATGTGACATAGAATAAACGGCAGGGTGGTGTTGTATGAAAAGAACATGGAAACAAATTACCAACATTCATGTCCATTACATGTCCATGGTATACACAACACATACAAGTAACTAAGACAGGAATGTTACAAACATGAGTATAATTATCAAAACAAGCGCGTAATCTGTGATAAACTGTGACCAGTTTACCCTCAGACTTTTAAAATGCAGCTCACCTGTATGGACTTGCCAAGCCTGGTCAGCGCAGGCTTGTAGGTCTCCATGGTGATGGAGTCAGGGGTGATGACATCACTGTAACACTGGTAGGCGATGGTGGGGATGTGGTGGACCTGGCAGTGGCTGAGCACTGACAAAACAGCACAAGAAAAAATCATGCAACATTACTTTCAAACAACCATGGAATGGTCAAAATGAATGAAAATCTGTCAATGAGGATAGACATGAGGTATGTCTACTCTTATTTCTTTCTCAATGATTACTTGGAAAACATTAAAGGATAAAGCTGGTGTTTTTTAATGCATTTCTTACCGTCAACCAAACCTATGAAAATAACAAAATCAGCAATGAATTTGTTTTGCAAACAAGTCTCGTCCATGTAGCCCAATGCCCAGTAAAGCCATGTCCCAGCAGCCATAGAACTCCATTGTATTAAAAAAACTATTAAAAACACGTCAAAGAGCCATGGCAGCATATTTCGTCATTGCGATGCACCGGGCCAGCTGACTTTTTCTTCAAACAACTTAATAAGCCGGCTGTAAACACATTTGCGATCTCAGGAAAGTAGTTCCGTAGCACCTAAAATAGTCCCCGTCGTAATGAAGAATTTGTTCCAATTTGAATTTGATTTGGTAATAACTACAATAGCCTGACTTTTCATGGTAACAGTTAGCGATTTTTAAAATTGAAACTAGGCTACGTACACACTGCAACTAAATACGGTTGTCACTCCTCATTGGAGTGCTTAATCCTGTTACATTTCAAACACAGTTCGGTTATTAAGGAGAGTGACAACTGCATTCTACAACCGAACTCACTCCCTGAAAATTCAGGTATTGACAACCGAATCTGAGAGCAGATTCGGTTAGTCCGAGTAGTGTGTACCAGAACCGGACTGGACAACTGGTTATTACGTGACGTAAGGTGCAAAACGTTACGTAACATTATGACCATTAATTTGAAAGACGATTCTCAAATTTTCTATCCAGTCTGTTTCCTCAACATTGCAGTTGTTCCTACAGTTCTGCAGTCTTGCGCCCAAATGTTGTGGTTTAAAGTGTCAAGTTCATGCGGTGGAAAAGAGAATATGACGCTATACTGTCAGTGGCCGTTGTTATGGACAAATTGACGCCTCTGGTTACTGGTGTTACTGGTGTCAAGTAAACTGAAAATACAGGCAATGGTAGCCGCCATATTGGTCTGAAGTAAACATTACTATGGTTACAGACATTACTTACAACCATCGCGAGATCGGACGAGTGGAGTGACTCCTGTTACCCATACATACACAGTCTGGTAATTTTACGCCACTCTGCTCCAGTGTGAACCAAACATATGTGAATTCGCTCTTATTCATGAATTCAGTTGTCACTACCGAATTCTGGCAGTGTGTACGTAGCCATGTCTTTGTGAGCTGTATTTAAAGGTTTGTAGCTTACAATGGGAGCCAATGACCTCTGGTTTGAAAGCTAAAAAGTGTACATGGGAAGTCGGAAAGTAATGGGAGTACAGCAAACGCATTGTCGATTTTGTTATTTTCATATTTTCATTTCATTGTTGACGATAAGAAATGTATTTAAAAACACCCGCCGTATCCTTTAAGACCCAGATTCACTGAAGGTTTGTGCACGGAAGAGCATGCTATAACACTAAAATAACCAAATCAGAATGCCATGCTATTTACAAAACAACACCAACTCCCCCAAATAATTGGATCACAATATAAAAGGTGGCATAAAGACGTTGCACAAAGAGTCAGAATGGCTGCTATCATTGCTGCAGACGCAAGTATTGTCGAGAGCAAGTCAAGCAAGCATGGGAAGAGGGTTTTCCATCCTAGAATCTCAAATCAGATCAGGGAACACTCCCAAAATCGCAGCCATCTCTTTAAGTCACAGTCAGTAGAAAAACGGTGCTGTACCTGCAGCTGGAAGTCCAGTGACCATGTTGGGCTGCTCCAGTGACGGGCAGAGGGCCTGGCTACTGGACGCACTGGTCTGAAGAGAGCGAAGGAAGGGGACGGAACTACTGGAGATATAGTCTGGTGTCTTGTACTCAGCCACAGGGCTATCTGACAGCACCATCACATTCAGCCCTCTCTGCTGAAGACAGCCAAATACCTACAAAAGACAGAAAAAACCTCAAGACACCAAGTCTACTGTATTCTATTCAACAATACCTTGGATGTTACGCTGCGTTCCAGAGATGTCGGAAAGTTGGAATTTCTGACCTCCTACTAGGAAAAATACAATGGAACAACCATTCCAAATCTGAATTCCAAGTAGGAGCCTGATATATTAGTTTGCCAATGTAGCGGGCAAATATTGGATATTAGATATCAGCCAGTCAATGTTGTCCCCCTCCAAAAACATATAAACAGTCTATAAAACCCACACATTTTCTATGGAAGTTATTATTTATTCAGTTAGATTACAAAAATACTGGTATTGGCATCGGCCTTCAAAATCAAATATCGGTCAAACTGTACTTCCACATGAACCTTTATGTCAAGTAGCTATTATGTCTGTGGCAATGAATGAGTTACATAAATGTACCTTTTCAGTCCACTGAAAAAGCTGGTCTTCTGCAATGTAGCAAGTCACTTGGCATATCAAGACCTTCAAAAGGAATGTAAGAGAAAGTTTATGCAACTTCTGTTTGAATGAAGTTTGCTGTTTACTCATGAAAGACATTTGTGTTTCAGACAAACATACATACATAGGACTGTAACACAGAGATGATAACAATTACCATAACTAACATGTCCTGCCAGTGAATTTGACATCCCCTGATATTTGAACATTACAATGTGATATACGTCGTCACAATTTAACTGTTGCAGCACCACCTCATGATTTAGGCTGATAGACATATTTTTACATAAAAATCTAGCCTAGTGCAGCTTTAATGTCATTTCTAAACCAGACACACATGTTGAAGTGATTTTTTTAGTGAGTCACTCACTGAAGTGTTGTCCTTGTTTCTGTAGAACACACATGCTGACTCCTCGCTAGTTTGCCCACCGACAGCCTGAGTCCTCTCGTTCCAAAGTGATGCATGTCCTACTGCGTCCCAGTTTGCAGAGTTGAGAACATATACTGACAAAAACCCTGGTAAGAAAGATCCTGTCAGACTTAATCTGCACACAGTTGAGCAATATAAACATATTTGTACAAAAGTATGATGGGGAGCACCAAAACTGTGGAGAGAAGTCTGGGCATGTGAGGTAACTACTTACCTACTAAACAACTAACTACTAAAGTTATAACTTCTCTTCTTAACTACTCATTTCTTCTTTGCCTCAATAAGTCCTATGGCTGTTTATTTTACATACCCTAACAATGCTGTAATCCATACTTTTTCCAATGCTTGCCATTCATACATTCTACTCCAGTAGTTCTCAACCTTTTTCATATCAAGGACCCTAATTTAGTCCACATTAGGGCCATGGACCCCCATTTGATGAGAGATTTTGTCTCTCAGACCCAAATCTGAGAATATTTTTATTGTCAGATATGATTTTGTCCAGAATTCCATGACTATCTGTACTGTAGGTAGAGAGATACCAGTGAAACTACAATCAAAATAGTCATTCTAAAATGACAAAATAATGAAGTTTAACAATTCATCAATTTGCTGGAGACCCCCTGGAATGCCCTCAAGGACCCCTGGTGGTCCCCGGACCCCACGTTGAGAACCACTGTTCTACTCAACATGTAGAAATCAACAGTTGCATAAGTTTAAAACCCCCAATTTGCTATATTCTTGTTTATAATCTAATTTTATGTTTATATCCTATTCTTCCTTGCTTTATCATGTTACTCTTTTGCTTTTGCAACAGCCCAACTTTCCCACAGGAATCATTAAAGTTTCAATTTATCTTAACTCATCTTATGCTCAAAAGGGTTCATCACAGATACATTTGCATAGGAAAGCCAAAAGGGTTGACATATTCTGCTGACTTCCCACTCTCCCAGCAGCTGAGAGCCACTTACTGGCAGCGTTATGGCCCACAGCGAGGATGAAGTCTGAACACTGAAGCCGTTTGCTTCCAGACCTCAGCAACTCCTCGACTTCAGGGCTCCACTGCAGATGAACCTCCCTGATGAAAACAGTGATGTGGGTTATGGAACATTATGTTTCTCCTGAGAAGAAAAGTCATTTTAAAAGGTGCAATAAGAAAGATGTTTACTGTCCGCAGTGTTTCCCACACTTAGGCTTTACATAGCTAGGTTTGGAGGCCCATTTTAACATTTTTTGAATCCGTCCAGGACAAAGAAGCCATCCGCTATTGACTAACTAGGGCAGTGATTCTCAACCTTTTTCAAATAAAGGACCCCTAATTTAGTACACATTAGGGCCACTGACCCCCATTTGATGAGATTTTGTCAATTACAAGTCTATCTTTATTGTAGGTAGAGAGATGACAGTGAAACTATGATTGAAACAGTCATTTTTCTGCATTCTCTGATTGTGTTAACTTTTTGTGAATCAAATAATGGTGAAGTTTAACAATTCATCGATTTGCTGGGGACACCACTGAACTAGAGGACATGACTCTGCCCCTCCCCTCCTGCTGTATCATGCCACGCACCTGCAAGAAGGGGATGTAGGCTACACAAGCGCACGCGCTCCTCCCGTTGTGAAAACGAAAGTGAAACTTAAAATTCTACAATTTGCTCCAAACTTCATGTGTTCGTAATGTATGGACCATTGGTATGAACATGTGTAAAACTGCCCCGCACTGAGATAGAAAGTTAACATGAAACCTACATATTGCCCATGTTGAATTCCACTGGACACACTGCACACTGCCCCCCCAACCTCAAAATGGCAAAAAGTAATAAACCACTAAAAGCTCTATCCAAATTTGAATTTGGTTGACCTGCCACAAAGCTGCTGCTAAATGTAGTTAAATTACTGGTTCAATTATGTGTAGGCTAGTGAAACTACTAACCAACACAGATGTCAGCCTACATTAAATTGTTTATTTACATTTTAACTACAGAGCCATAATGGTTACAAACTATGGTTTGACATTTGTGTTGTATGTCCATTTATATTTGTTCAGGAATTAACTTTCTACTTCAAATTCAATCCCCTCCTGTCTCATTAGCTAGCTGGCTAACGTTACCTCTTCTCTTCCAGCTCTCTGCGGATTTGTTCATCTTCCTCGTTTTCATCAAAGTCCTCCTCGTCTTCCTCCACAGCTCGGGAATAAACTGACACAACCTCTCCGAAAAACGTAGCCATATTCACTGCTGTTCTAGAGCCGGTTTATTTAAAGTTATTCACTGTTTTAAGTTCGCAGCTACGGAGCCACACTGTGTCAAAGCTATCTTCTTCTTCTTTCTTCTTGTTTCATATTTTCAGCAGCTTGCACACTTCCATGTGTATTACTGCCACCCACTGGTCAAAAATAGATTATTTATATGAGTATCGAGGCTTCCGCAAGCCAGAACGACAACAAGGATACTTCCGGTCTGATTTTTCAGAATAAAAGCGGAATTTCTAATTCTATTAGAATAGTAGTAAATATGTGGAAAGTTCTTCTATAAGTAATAATTGTTCTGATAATTTTGCTTAAAGTTCCCTCCTACTTTTAAATAGAGATTTATAATTTTTGGTCTAGATAGGCTACACAGACTAAACATACACAGGTCACCTTTCATTGCTGCTGCACAAGATATATGTCTAATATGTCAAGATTTATGTCACATAAAAGACCTGTACTTTAACAACACTAACATTTAGGCCCAAGCAGTTTTAGAAAAATCATGGCAGGCCCTCAAATTTGGCCATACTGCAAAACTGTGACATTTTTTGATTAAATTAGACACTGCACATAAGACACCACACATACACAATAATCTCAGGTCAAGGCTTTTTCACAGAGAGATGTTTATTGTCACTGTTCCAATAGAAAGTGTGACTGAAAAAAAAAAAAGTTGTGGGTGTGACAAATTAGCTACAAAATATATAAATAAGGATAAAGTGTCAAAGGTGCAAGACAGAAGATGTAAAACAACTGCAGATCTTTCTTGGTCATGGTTGAACTCATCAGCTGCGGTCCCTCTGCATCCTTGCTTGCTGAGTCTGTTGGGTAGTTTGCCCAAGACAAATTAGCAGGGGCGGACTTAATGATTTGGGGGCCCTAGGCAAAGGCAAGCATGCGGCCCCCCTGAATTACAACTCTCTCGCTTATTAATCCATCCTTTCTATATGTAAACTTGGTTAGCTTTGCTTATTTTAATTTTTCAACTTCTCTCTCAGCTACTGATGCAGTGACAAGGAAAATGATCTTAAAGTCAACTGGCAAAATCTCACTAGAAGTGGAATAGCCCACTATAGCTTGACTGAGTAGGTGGGTGACCATGACTCCTGATTGAAGTCATTTATTGTAACAAAAAGAGGGGTGTTTTTCAAAAGTATATTTCTTTAAATTGATTAAAAATAGTTGTATTCTTGTCTTTTGTGGGGCCTTCTGCTGCTGGGGCCCAAGGCAGTCGCCTACCTTTGCCTAATGGTAAGTCCGCCCCTGCAAATTAGGCTACATACGCCCACAATGTAATTACAGAATTAACTCATACATTATACACTTTCACTTTTCACTCTGAGTGATGGAACTACATATCACAAGATTGCAGTCACACTGACCTTCAATACACAATCTCTTAAACACAAGTACAAGACATTTACAAACATCCTATTAAAAGTACTAATGTATATGTTATAAGAAATGATCATTCTCTTGTTTGGATGAAAAAATTGTGTCTGCAAACGGTGAGCTCCTTCAAGTAGTTACACCTGATGATATATATATATGATGATATGGGCTGATGATATATGGACTAAACCAAAATTGCGTATATTTAGGATGATAAAATATGAATATGGTACTGAGAATTATGTTGTATATAATTTATCTAAAAAGCAAAGCCACTTACGGTTGAAACTGGGCGGTATGTCAGTCTGGAAGAAGAAAAGCAGATTTGTTCAATGTGCTGTTTGACTGATGTAGAAAATGAGTTTCACTTTGATTTCTATTGCCCTTTTTACTGGGAACTGCGCAATACTTTGTTTAGTAAGATAAAAACAGATATTGATTTTGTAAATATGGATGATGCACAAAGATTGAGTTGGCTGTTCGCTTATGAAACATTTAGATTAGCTAGTCATCTGGGAGATGAGAAAAAAAGCTCTTTATCAACATAAACTGTAAGTTTGTAGCAGTTCTTTTCAGTGTATTGTTCATTTGAAACCTGTAATTTCAAATATGTTATTTGAAAGAATATAATAGTACTTTATAATGTGGTAATTTATTTATTTTTATTTTTTTGCTCTTATATGTATCACCGGAAGATGTATGTTTTGTAAAATGGTGGTGTCCTGTAATCCCATGTGGGATGGGCCAGATGTTTGGCATGACACAGAAATAAAAAAAAAACTAAACTAAAACTAAAACTATACCAGTGTAGACCTTTTCACTCCAATGTTGTACTTTTTCCAACATCACTGGCAACATTTCTTTCAAAGATTCTAGCAAAGACAAAAACATTAGCATATCGGAATACAGATACAGACTAAATGATGACAACTAAACCCCATATGAGTTGAACTCATTCTCTATTTTTTGTCGCCAGGAGATGTGTGATATCTCTCACTCTTCATCACATCACCATCCCCCATGAAATAGGCTACTTTACATTTTGGAAAGAAATACTTTAATCTGCAAGATCCTCATTCTTTTTTTTTTTTTGTCTCCATCTTAGTGCTAAGCAGTTGTTGATCTGGTGTTTTTGCACTGCACTTCCCAGAGATCATCTGTCAATCAAACAGTGTGGCCAGTACTGTGACGTCTTTTTCCTTGGATTTTCTGTTGATGAAGTTTGAATTTCTGTAGGTGGCGCTCTTTTCTTTGTCTGTTCAGACATGGTGGCTGCTCATGTGCTCATGCTAACTACCCAGTTCTTCTATTAATTCTAAACAAATCGGAAACGTAAAATGCATCACTTCATGTGCGACAGAGTATTTTAAAAGTATTATAAAAGACCTACCAGACACCGGGTGTTTAGAACAGCAAATGTAAAAGCTTTCATGAACTGGCTATAGGTTGGATAACTATTGTGTTCTTTCAGTCAGCCACAGAGAGCAGCAAAATAGGCATTTATTTATATGAGCATGTCACAGATACTTTGACGATGAGTTGTAATTTAAAGATAAAGCAAATTAAAGGAACAACACAGAGTTCCATATACACACACACGCTTCTGTCCTGCTTATACAGCTTGGCCTTTGAGAACACTATGTACCCAGTCCCAGCTGAGTCCAGCTGAATGAATGGCTGTGTGCTCTGTCCTGCCCGGAATCACAAATCATGCTGATTGTCTGGGAAGGAAGCGAAGCCTAAGACCCAAGATGAAGGCAGAGAAGGAGGCTCCTTCAAAAGCCAAAGGCATTCCCCAAATTTTACCGCTTGTGTGTCTCCTTGTTTTACTCCACCCAGGTATGTTACATTTTCTAATTTTTCGAGCCATTCAAATTTGCTGATGTAAAGGGATAGACATGAGGTGAGACGAAACTGAAGTGAACAAGTGGTTGAGTGTCTACCTTTTGCCACATTTGCTTGACTTAGATTTAGACATAATGGTTTGGAATTTAGTTTCATGTTTTGGTTTCATGGTTTGCCTTTGAAACATTTTGTGAAAATTAACTTTACACATGATCTGACATTACAGCAAAAAAGTAATACATGTAATAAATAAATGAAGTCTTATTACAGTAACAAATTAGATTTTTGATTGCAGTTAATATGAGGGAATCAAAAATTACAAGTTGCAGAGAAAGTTTTTAAACATATTTGTGTGTGCACTGGAATGTGAAGTGATTTTCAACATGGGTGGATGGTCACTCAGTGACACTAGAGAATATGAACAAAATGAACACTGGAAGTGGAAGTGCTGTGCAGTGTCAGGGCTGTTCTGGGTTATCAGTCCACTTCATCTGAGTCTATTGATCATAGACGAGGTAAAAAACAGTCTTTTTACCTTCAGCGAACTGAATGGCAACTTTAAAATTACATACTTTTACTACATACAAGCAAATTCAACAAGTAACATAGGTAATACAGCATAATTGTGCCTCAAGGCTATTGCAAAACCAATATTTTCAGATGTTTTGCAGCATGGTTATTTGGAGCTGTGGTTTGTCCTGCCATTGTTGTCGCTACCAGCAGAATCATTGGACTGCTCTGTTTCTGCCAAGCTAGCATGGCGCCTGTGCTGCTCTCAGTGCTCTTTTCATGAACTGCCAAGAAGGAAATCAGAGCAAACAATCCCCACTTTTGTTGGATCATCATGGCCCTCCCTAGAGACTGACAGCTGTTACCATAGCAATGTGAATCTGCCATGCAAACTTGCTCCAGTACACTCCAGTGGAGGTGGGAGATGCCCACGCCAGCCTTCAGCTAGCAAGCACTCACCACTGTAGTTGACAGAACAATAACATTGACATGCACAACAGTGAAGACTATTCACGACTTGCCCGCATGCATGAAGTCCTCGTCAATGATCTCTGTGACGCTGTTTGAAGATCTGGTGAAACAGAAGAATGCATTAAAGTTTAAGTTATGTTGGTATAATTATAATGAAGTCGAACTTGCCCAAAATAGAAACACAGTGGAACATGTTGCCGCAAACAAATTTGTGTATACTTTCTGCAGTTTTGTATTGTTCATTTATTGACTAACTAGACTACAGACTAATCAGTGCTAAATTTACATGAACTGCTTATTTTAGAATAAATATGATTTAAAGGGGAAAAAAACAGTACTATAGGTCTTAAGTGAGACAAGAAAGTCAAGTTGCCCTCAAAGTGGTCTTTCAACTTCAGACATCTATGTCCAGGTGATTGTTTTCCACTTCCTTCAAATACTTGCAACTATGCAAGCATGCATGCCATACTTGGGTATCATTGGATGCCCTGAACTGAAGCACTTTCATGAGTGACTATGAACACCTTTTTCAATCTACTAATGAGGTGCTTTAGATTGTTCTTAATGTGAAGAAGCTCAGGCTGCATTGCAGGCACAGCCACCGGAAGGTTAGTGGCTGATCCTCCTCTTAAAGTCCTAGACAGCAGACAGTGGAATTTAATTTAGTAGGGCCCACAGGATCTGCTGGAGGATGCCATGCTGGTATTCCAATTGTGAACATAATTTCTCTATTTCAAAAACAAAATCGTTGTTTCTCCCTGTTGTCTGGACCATATTTTTGTCATCAACCAACATTCAATATTTTTTTCAATGGAGTAACAACTTTGTAACAAAACACACGTTCTTTGAATAGTTTGTCTGTTCACATTATTTCTGTAAATCTATCTCTAATTAGTAATTTTTAGTAATTATTTTTTTGCTATAGCAAAAAATGTTTTGCTGATTATTACTGAAGATAAATGATAACACTGTTTTAGGAATTACATATTATATAGGCATAATCAGATTGATCAATCAAAAAATCAATCAATAAATTAATACTATAATAATAATAATAATTTTATAAATAATAAATAAACAATTTTTGCACTGCACTTCCCAGAGATCATCTGTCAGTCAAACAGTGTGTCCAGTACTGTGATGTTTTCATCCTTGGATTTTCTGTTGATGAGTTTGAATTTCTGTAGGTGGCGCTCTTGTCTTTGTCTGTCTGTCCAGCCATGGTGGCTATCGCTTCTAACAACCCAGTTCTTCTTCTGTTTATTCCAAACAAACCAGAAATGTAAAATGCATCACTTCCTGTTCGAGAGAGGATTTTATCTGGGAAAGCCCTGCAGGACTCTGGGTGTTTAGAGCAGAAAATGTAAAACCTTTCATGAATTGGGTATAGAGGGGTTGAATCACTATTGTGTTATATCAATTGGTGATAGAGAGTAGCAAAGCAGACAATTATTTATATGAAAATGTCACAGATTATTAGTTTAAAACCAAACACATTGTCACAGACAAACACAGACTGATCATGTATAATATATTCTATTAATTTATTGTAATTTTAATGTCAAAAAAGTTGCATACTGCAGCTTTAATATATGCAACTGTGCCACTTGGCTTTGTTCTTACGCATATACTTACTCTGACTTATAGTGGTGCTTACTTTAACCTGTGGGAGTGCTATGTTGGAATCATTTGAACATGGAAAAACAAATCTAATGCAGGAATATCTACATTTCTATGCAGGTGGGGTGCTGGCAGTGAATATCACGAGCCCCAGCACTCTTATTAGAGGGACATTAGGAGGGGAGGCCCTTCTGTCTGTCCGCTACATCAGTTTCAGCCCCGATCCACCAGTCATCAAGTGGCAGCTCAAGAGGGAAAAGCCTGTCACTGTGGTCCAGTCCATTGGTACTGACATCATTGGGAACCTGAGGCCCGAGTATCGCGACCGCATCCTGGTGTTTGAGAATGGAACTCTGCTACTCCACAACCTCAGACTCTCTGATGAGGGAACATATGACGTAGAGATCTCCATCACAGATGATACCTTTGCAGGGGAGGGCAGCATCACACTCACTGTGGATGGTAAGAGGACATGTTCTACTGTAATATTATAAAATGAATGTAACAGTGCGATCAGTGCTACAGTTCATTTCCTTTAGTCTGAACCATAGTGGAAAAGACAGGTGGTCCATGGACTTGCTCCTGAGTATATTAATAACATGCTACCAAAATATGTTCCTGGTAGAGCCCTCAGATCCACAGATTAGTTATCCCCAAAACAAGGACAAAGACATATGGTGAGGCTGCTCTGACCTCCTAACTTGGAAAGCCTATCTTTCCAAGCTTTTTGTGTTGGTGGCAGACACAAACGCACCCCAAGGTTCCTGGGTTATGGCTTGTGTCATAGAGACTAATCAGACTACAGAGGGTTGATGACAAGTGTGAAACTTCAGACAAGAACAAACATCCTTGAGTGGCCAGTCTGCAGGTTCCTGCACCTATGAAACACTCACCCTCACATATGACTTTGAACCCATTTTAATTATTTTGTTTAACCCAGCTCATTCCGTTCAGTTTGATGCATGCACCAACTCTTTAATATTGAACTTGTACAGCTCACTGGTCTGATTGTGACAAAACTTGGATGTATGATGTTGATCTTGTCACTGTGCTACAGTGTTTAAAATATTACAATGATTGGCATAATGAGGGTGTTATCTCAGAAACTACTTTTTGTGTTCCGTCGTTTGAAAAGATTACACTGATTGGCCTGATGGAGTCGCTATTATTAAAGTTCAAAATTTAAAACTATTGCTGCATTCCATTCAAAGTCAGAAGTCGGAAGTTCCCTGTTGGAAGATGGCCTCTCCTTTCAGGAAATCACTGATAAGCTTGATGTACCTCAGTCAACAGCTCACAGATCCGTCATAGAAGTGCTTGGCTAGAAGTCCTCTGCAGCATTACGTCTTTACGCCTTCATCTCCTGGCCTAGTTGCTGCAAAAAGAGAGCAGTCTTTACACATTTCAGCAATGTGTGGCATAAATTGGTGTAATTGATGGATGCCACATTTTGATCCAAAGACCAAGGTAGACTACTAAAATATTACAAGATAGAGTCCGCACACTAGAGATTGCTCCAAAGGTGTTTAATTACCACCACATGTAACATTTTGAGCGTAAGCTCTTCTTCAGAGATCATGTCTGAAGAAGACCTTACGCTCGAATCTATCTTGTAATAATTGACTGTCCTTCTGTCCAGCACCTAGGTTTAGTTTGGATGTGCGTGCTTCCTTGCATCTTTAGACTACTTAAATAGGAATAATTTCTATTCTGTCCTCCTACAGGGGATTGTTGATGAGAGATGAAGATTTATGGACATTTTGTCAGACCAAATTTAATGATGCCAGAATATTGGCAAGCTGCTGAGAGACTTACTGCTTACATCTGTCAAGCTTTCCCCTTTGTTATTGTTGTTTAACATTATTTCTCAACTGCTTCTGCTCTACTGTGCTGTGTGACAACAGAATGACAGTGCAGTGAAAAACCCCCAAAATAGCTGACCACAGCATCGATACTCTATTGAAACTTGAAGCTTGCCCGTCAGCGCCTGGTGAAGGAAATACACTCCTGGTTCCAATGCTGCCTCGCAGAGGGGAACAGTGTGGGGTTGGGTTCTCCCCCCATCCATGAGCAGATTCATGTCAGTGTCCGCCTATAGTTCAGAGAATATCAGTTAACAAAGTATCGGTAATTGGAAACATTTGTCTGTCCGAATATTACATTTCCTCCAAAGTTAAGTAACAATTGTAACATTGTTACTATTACTACTATTTGCAGTGCAACACGTTATGTGAAGACAGATCATGATGTACTAATGCTAAATAACTAGCGTTAGCTGTTTCAGTCAAGTTAGCTAGCCAGCAAGCATATAGATCGAATAACTCACTTTAAAAATGTACAATTTATAAACAATTGCCATACATGTAATTCAAGTCCACATAATGCTGGAAATTTAACTTAAAATCTAAGTTGTAATATTAGTTTAAATTGATGTTAAAAGCAATGTTGTTTCCCATTAACGGTGAATGCCGCCATGTTGCTGTGAGGCAGCTCTGTCTTGATAAAATTGGGGTTCAGAAATCTTGCCCCAGTTCCTGACTTGGAATTCCCAGTTGATGAAATGTTATATTAGTTGAAGTCAGAACTTCCCAGTTCTGACTTTGAATGGAAGGTGGCATAATTCTTACACCATAAGTCCAAATGACACGAAACATGCTACAGAAATCCAGGTGTCCTTACAAATTATACTGATAGGCCTAATGGGGGCAAGATGCATAGAATTTTAAATGATTAGCCTAAACAATGACTGCATTATGTGTGGGGGATGGCATGTTTATGTTGCCTTGTTCATTTTTGTGATGTTATTTTATGATACATTGACATCTACTGTGTTTGTGTGATATATCTGTAGATTGTCATAGCTCACTGAATCTCCCACAGAGCCCATATCCAGGCCCTATATCCACATGGAGTCTTCATCAGTACTAGAGCTCAGCGAGAATTTCATCCTCAACTGCTCCCATGACAATGGAACCAGGACTACATACGGGTGGTCAAAAGGTGGGAAACCACTGACCAATGAGACGCGGTTCCTGTTGTCACCTGACCAGAAGTTCTTGACCATCACACGAGTGTTGATGGCAGATGATGACATCTACAGCTGCACAGTGGAGAATCCTATAGGCAGCATGAAGAGCCTGCCAATCAAACTGACTGTCTACAGTAGGTGATATTGCCTTGACTACATGTGTCAGTGGTTGCAATGCCAAGAATAGGGGAATGAAGCCTCCTCAAGGAAATACATACTGTGCTAGAAATATGAGGTGGGCAGCAAGATAAGCAGTGGATCTGTTACCCATACTGTATATTGAGAGAATGTACTAGATTATTTATCCCAGTAGAAGAACCTAGAAACACATCAAGCAAGCAGTTTGAAACATTTTGAGGCATAGTTCAATGTGAAATGTATTTGCATATTACATTCCAGTTTGATACATTTTATCATCAATCCAATGAGATTTGAAAGACAAAATGGTCATTAACTATGATTACTAAAAGCACAGTTCCTTGTGCAAGCATTTGCAGTAGCTCCCATAAGGCAGGTGGTTTTGATCTTATGATAATACATGTAAATGAATCCTCAAGCTAATCCTAAAGCCTTTCACTGCAAGCTATGTGTGGATGGGTCTACTCAGAGCAAATTAGTATACTGCTATTATTTATTATGAGATATAACTGTCCTAGGATTTTGGATATGAGTGATCCTTGGCTTGATCTAGGGAGGTGTCCAAGTAGCAATGGTGCACAGAATAGGGGGAAGGTGATGTAACACACTCTGGCAGCCCTGTTATAGGTCCTCAGCTCTTGGGCAACAGTGACTGTGAACAGCTGATTGAGTGTTTAATTATTGTGCTGTTTTGACTGGTGACTCATCATTTCACCACTGATGTATCTGATTGATTTTGTGTTGAGATAATGTAAGCTTGTTAGCTAGCTAACCATAG
This sequence comes from Centroberyx affinis, assembly GCF_046629955.1. Classification (NCBI taxonomy): domain Eukaryota; kingdom Metazoa; phylum Chordata; class Actinopteri; order Beryciformes; family Berycidae; genus Centroberyx; species Centroberyx affinis. The sequence goes on from NW_027279887.1 coordinate 46,550, forward strand.
TATCTGGTCAGCTAACCATCACTACCACAAGACCTCAGGTGTGATTAACACAAAAACCCTTCCTGGGGTGCTTTATTGGTGAATAAGGAAAACAAAACAATTTAACCAGGCTCGTGGAGCGCGGATGACTGAGTAGGGAGCCAGAGGGGTTCAGTGCATAGAGACAGGTAAGGGGGCCAAGCGTGATTAGGATGCTTGGAAAGTGACAGGCAGGTGGCGCAGTCATCCTGGTGGCCTTAAGCGTTGTCAGTTTAAGTTTGTGGGAAGACAGAACAAGTCTGAGAGATGGAGCAGTGCTGGTTATGGAATAGCTGACCTTGGACTGAGTCATGGCTAGAGGGTATCCGCATTTTGTTGACGTGACGTCGAACTCTCGTTGGTGCTGGCACTCTGTTGACTGCAAGGAGGTGACTGCTGCTAGGTACTGGTGCGCTAACCACAAAGATGGCACAGTTTATTGGAATTTAACATATTTTCCCACGGCGCAGCCAAGAGCATCACGAGCCAAATTCAGGTCAGACAGGCAGTCAGTCAGTCAGTCAGGTAACGCTTAGACGATGCACTTCGTCAGATGGCCTCTACAGGGCATTTTTGACTGTGAGATGCATTGTTTCCCAGACAGAGGCACAAAATCAAAAAGTTGGTCACGGTGTAGAAATTGATCTAAATCGATCTCTAATGCACCTGATGTGCGCATCACGTCATGTCTGTAATTTAGAGATGTACAGACAGCAGACCAGCAGCATTGAACTCAATCCAGAGTCTCCCGGTGTGAAAACAAAAGTGAAACTTAACATTCCACAGTTAGCAACGGGGATTTGTAGACAGTAACTCGTCTTCGCTGCCCTACAAACTTACGGTATAGGTGACATCTTGTGGTATTTAAGTACACACGCCATGGGTCTGTACAAGATCTGTGCTTGTTTCATAAACAAAGTAAAGTCAGATTACTCTTCTCTTTGCTGACTGATCAATCACTGTGAATGCCTCCACAATTTGGCAGATTGTCCAGTTTCTGATGCTTATGGAGAGCCACAAATGTATACTCCGTATGGACGTGCTTTAAAATGTATATTTAATAAGTACAATACTTCAGCAAAAACTTATGTAAAAGTAAAATTACTGACTTTAAAAAATAGGCTACTCTAAAAGTACAAGTACATAAAAAAGCTACTCAATTACAGTAACAGGAGTAAATGTAATTAGTTATGTCCACCCTTGCTAGTACTAGTGATTCTTATTATTAACACAACAAAAGAGAAAGAGCATTGTGCGGGTTCTTCTGTGTTTCCAATGGACAAATATGTATGACAGGTGCTCTTCGGAATGGGCAATAAACAAAAATAATATCCACTGAAGATCCAAGATCCAAAGGTAGAGGCTTACTTTACCTTTTTAATTTTTAATCTTTGTTCAGCCATGTAGTCAATAAAGGCATTTTCATTTTTTCACCTAATCAGAGCGCCTCTATGATTTTTATTCTGATATTCTGTGCAATCGCCTACAGCAACATCAATGTCAGACACCTACCCTAATCCACTAGAGAGAGCGACACAGATCAATTCTCGCAAGAGACATGGCTCCTCAACAAAATGTGGATACCCTCTAGCCATGACCCTTCTAGCCTTCTAGCCATGGCCCTTCTAGCCATGACCCTTCTAGCCATGACCCTTGGACTGCCTTCCCTGCTCCATTTGTAGGCTACCAGGATGACTGTGAGGCTGTCGTCTTCTTCTGGGGGGTCTTGTGTGGTGGCAGAGGTAATGGGTCCTATTGGTTGTTGTTTGTCACTAAGTAGCGTGTGTTCTAGCATGTGTAAATACAAATAGTAAACCAATGTAAGGCTCATACATGTCATTGGGCAAAATACAGGAAAAAATAAAAATAATGATGGTTCAAGCAGATTCCACAGTAACGGTGGTTCACTAGCAAGGACCACACCATCAACAAGATGCATTTAAATGATTTATTGAAGGAAGATTGATGAGCGTAGTTTCTGGTAGCTGAATGCGTTGTGGGGAGGCTTTGTAGGGAATCCGCCGCAGCGCCCGGGCCACGATGGACCCCCTCAGGACCCTACAAGGGGGAGGAAGGAGAGGGAGAACAGGAAGAAAGAATAGGGCGGGGGGGAGGGGCGCAGAATATGAGAGCGAAAGGGGAAGAGAGGGTTAGGATGGTATTTAAGGGATGCCGGAAGAGGCGCGGTTGAGGTGTGGTCCTGCTCCTGAAACTCGCTAGGTAAGCTTCAATTCACTAGCAAGGACCACACCATCAACAAGATGCATTTAAATGATTTATTGAAGGAAGATTGATGAGCGTGGTTTCTGGTAGCTGAATGCGTTGTGGGGAGGCTTCGTAGGGAATCCGCCGCAGCGCCTGGGCCACGATGGACCCCCAAAAACCTCCAGTTACGTAAGGAGATAAGATTGGGCGGATCTGAGATCTTTGAGATCTGAGCGGATGTAGCGGTGATATGTTTGGGAGGACCAACGGCCCATGAGTTGAATGAAGTGTTCTGGGATGCCATTGCGGGAGGCTGAAGTGGCGGCTCCGATCCTGAAGGAGTGTCCGGAGTAGTGAACGGGAGAAATGGCGGACAAGGAGAGTACGTGGCGGAGGTGATGGTGGAACCAAATTCGAGTAGCCACTTGTCCGGATTCAGAGACGAAGAGAGGATCTGAAGATGTTATGCTCTGAGATTTCCGGAACGCCGAGTAGTCTACGAGGGTCTGGAAGGGATTCAGTGTCGATTGGACTTTGAAGTAGAAGACGGGTGTAGGCTGACCGGATTGATTGGTTTTGGTTCGCTTTAGATGGAATACCATGGTGTCTTCTGAGAAATAAGACAAGTCTGAAATGCAAGCGTGGCGGCGTGGGTCGAAGTGGACGGTTGAGGCGGTGAATTCAGAGCATCTGAAGAAACCGAAGAAAGCGAGTAGTAATCTGACTTCTAGGGTTCGAGCTACATGGGGAGTGCCGTATCCGGAGCGGATGGTGTGGATGCAGGCTGACAGCAAGTCAGCAGTAAGAGGAAGGCGGCAAGGATTTTTAGCTGGCTCTTGACGTAGGAGTCCTTTGAGGAGTGAAGTTATCAGAGGATGGCTGGAGGCTAGGTTCGGACTGCCGGTTAGAAGCTGATGCCGCTAAGATAAACTTTGATGGTGTGTGTTTTGATGGCCATCATGGAATGGGCGTAGGTAATGAAACTAGTCAGGGTGACGAGATCGAACGACGGGAAGGTTATGTTATGCTGGACGTGAAAGTGACTTTTCTAAGCTGTCCAGTAGGATGATAGGGTTGTGGGTGATAGGCTGCTGATGATGGAGTTCTGGAATTCGACGATCAGGGTCATTAGGGCAGGAGTTGAGAGTCAGTGCCGAATATGGAGGAACCGGATCTGCATGAGGTGCCAAGCTTCTTAACTTCTGAAACGAGAAACGAGAAAGAGAGTCAGCAATGGCGTTGGATTGACCGGGAGCATGGGCTGCGCGGAGAATATATTGGTGTGTAACGGAGTGCCAGACGAGGCGGCGCATGAACGGCATGATGGATGGAGAGTGGGAGCGTCCTTTGTTGATTATGTCAACGACTACGAGGTTGTCTGAGTAAATAAGGATGGCCTTACGAGCTGCTGCGGTTGCTGGAAGCAGGCAGTGGGGGGCGCCGGCATGCCGGTTCCGGAAGCCCCGGCTAGAGCGAGCTGCTGCGGTTGCTGGAAGCAGGCAGCGGGGGGCGCCGGCATCCCGGTGCCGGAAGCCCTGGCTAGAGCGAGCTGCTGCGGTTGCTGGAAGCAGGCAGCGGGGTGCGCCGGCATCCCAGTGCCGGAAGTCCCAGCTAGAGCGAGCTGCTGCGGTAGCTGGAAGTAGGCAGAAGGGGCGCCGGCATCCCCAGCTAGCGCGAGCTGTTGCAAATGCTGGAACTGGATGGCGGGGGGCGCTGTGTCATTTGCCCTGGATGGTGTAGGCTGCTGGTGCTGGTGATGAGAACCTAAATGGGAGGTGGAGGGTCCTGGAACTCCGGTGTCAGGCGCTCCAATTGACGTGGCTGATTGTGCAAGGTATTGACGGGAGGTGGTTGCTGAAACCCTGGTGTTATGTGGTCTGGCTGATGATCCAATTTGTTGCTTTTGTTGCCACACTTTTTGCTGCCTTTGAGCTGGAAGGCTGATGTCGCGACGTGTCGTTGGGGTGCGCGTGATGACGTCACCTGGAAGAGCGCTGTGATGGAGCAGGTTAGAGGAAAGGTAAAGTGTGGAGCTGGCATCCTGGTGCCAGTGGCGTTCGCTGAGGGGGGAAGCTGTTGAGAGGAGAGAGGAAGGGTTGAGTGAGGACCTGGCATCCCGGTGCCGGAGGCGTTCATTGAGGGAGGAAGCTGCTGGGGGGAAAAGAGGGTGAGCAACTGGCAACCCAGTGCCGTTCGTTGAGGGAGGAAGCTGCTGAGATGGGGGGAGAACAGGGAGAGCAACTGGCAACCCGGTGCCAGTGGCATTCACTGGAGGCTAGGTAAGCTTCAATAATGGATTTTCTTGGACATTTTCTTGGACAAATTCACCAGATTTTAAACCCTGCACTCATGAAGTCATACTGTGGAAAAACATGTGGAATCACGGACCCCCTCCTGGACAGTTCGCAGTTCGCCTATAGAGCCAACAGGTCTCTAGACGACGCAGCCAATCCTGGCCCTGCACTTCATCCTCTGGCACCTGGACTCCCCTGGTACCTACGCCAGGATTGTGGACTTCAGTTCCGCATTCTCCCCCTACTCTTCTCCCTATACACCAACACCTGCACCTCCAGTCATCAATCGGTCAAGCTCCTGAAGTTTGCTGATGACACAACTCTCATTGGACTAATCTCTGATGAGGACCAGTCAGTTTACCGATGGGAGGTTGACCGCCTGGCCTCCTGGTGCAACCCAACCACCTAGAGCTCAACAAACATTTAAGACTGTTGAGATCGTGGTGGACTTCAGGAGGAGCCCATCCCCAACCACCACTCTCACCCTGTCTGACTCAGCAATAAACAGTGGAGGCATTCAGATTCCTTGGCACCACCATTGATCATAACCTCAGGTTGGAGCCCAACATCTGTGAGATCAACAAGAAAGCCAAGCAGAGGATGTTCTTCCTGTGGCAGTTGAAGAAATTCAACCTGCCACAGACTATGATGGTGCAGTTCTACACAACCATCATGGAATCCATCCTTACCGCATCCATCACCGTCTGGTTTGCTGGTGCCACCGCCAAGGACAAGGGCAGGGATCATCCGGTCTGCAGAGAAGACCATCGGCTGCAGTCTGCCATCTCTTCAGGACCTGGACGCCTTGAGGACCAGGAGGCATGCAGGAAAGATTATGGCAGACCCCTCCCACCCTGGACAGCATCTGTTTGAACCCCTTCCCTCTGGTAAGAGGTTGAGGTCTATCAAGACCAAAACCTCATGCCATAAGAACAGTTTCTTCTCCATGGCAGTGGGACTCACAAACACTCTCCCTACTCCCCACTGACTCTGCCAGAACATGATATTCAGAACATAATATTTTATTTAGAAAAGCAGGACATTTTATTGACATTTTAAACATAATTTAACCAAAATCCCCAAATCTTAAAAAGAAATATATATATTTTTTGCCTGTGAATCAACCGGGGTGCCACCCACTGCGCTCCAATGGGCCAGCCGCCACTGGCAAACACTGATGAAGGCTTAGCGCTGAAACGCGTATGTTTCTCAGCTTGCTTCTGTGCGTATAATAAACTTTTGTAATTCATTTTTAAATTAAGACAACAAGAAGAGTTTGGAGTTGAGCGAGCTATTTCTACCTTTGTTAGCAACAACACTAGTTTACAATACATACTGCCATCAATATTGCTTTCTATTCAGAACATTAAGTTACACAATACATTTGCACCCTTCACCCTTTCCACACTACAAAAGATACCCAGGTAAGTCAGCAGTGCATAGCCACATTGTATCTGCTTGGGCAAAACTAAGTCTGGCTGGCCCTGCTGGCTTAACTGACAGCTTCATCTGAATGCCATGACCCACTCCGCTGTCCAGGCACCCTCATTGTTTATCTAAGTCACACTATTACACAGAGGCCCCATATGTGCGTGCTTTGAGTATGGCTACTACCAAACTAATGTGCAAACAAATTCTAATGCTTATGCTAATGTACAAGAATGCTACAAGGCTAATTCTAGCACAAGGCTACCTCATTATTTCTTACAGGCCTTGTTTATGTGGGCTAAAAATCATACTACCACACAAGTGTGCAAACAAATTCTAACTCACTAATGTTCAAGCATGCTACCAAGCTATGCTAACACAAGGCTAACACAGTTAGGCTATCTGCCTACCAGTTAGACTAACTCACTAATGTTCAAGCATGCTACCAAGCTAATGCTAACACAAGGCTGACCTAGCTAGGCTATCTACCAAGCTACTTGTGCCCCAGTTAGCATGTTTCACAACCACTCACTAGCTCTCATGGCTGCTTCTGACAGTCTTCACTACCTGCTTTAAACTCGGATGCCTAATTCACCAAGGAGTGCTATCGTTGATCTGCCTACAAATCCCCTGCAGCCGACTTCTAAAGGGCACAATCTCACCTTCCAGCCTTTCTTCTTCGGTTGCTAAATCAGAACTTGAGCATTTTCCTCTCATAAGCTTCATCTACTGCATGGCACTGTGAGCTCCACAAAATTCACAATCCGCTTTGACTCTGACACTATTTCCTTGAGGATTACAAGGAAATGAGGGGCACAGGCTTTCCCCTCCTCTGCAGCCGACTTCTAAAGGGCACAATCTCGCCTTCCAGCCTCGCTTCTTCGGCTGCTAAATCAGAACTTGAGCATTTTCCTCTCATAAGCTTCATCTACTGCATGGCACTGTGAGCTCCACAAAATTCACAATCCGCTGTGACTCTGACACTATTTCCTTGAGGATTACAAGGAAATGAGGGGCATAGGCTTTCCCCTCAGGGAAAGCCTATGCCAAGCCGCTGGAAAGGAGACTCCCACCAATTGTTGAAGCTCAGATTCAGGAGGAACAGGGCAGATTCAATTCTGGTCACAGAACAGTACCGGGTGTTCAGTTCATCGCATGAGGTAGTTGATAATGAAGAAGTTTATAATTGACTGTTCAGTTCATCGCATAAGGTAGTTCATAATGAAGAGTGAGATTTTTGTCCTGTTTATAACTGTTTATGACTATTTATTGTTGGCTGTGCATAAAAAAGCATCTGTTGGTCAGATAAAATCTAGATTGCCGTTTTTGTACTTCATTATTATTGATGTCATTGTAAAACCATGAGTTTAATGCTTTAAATATAGCAATTATTACAAGGGTTACAAAAGTAAGAATTTGGGGTATTTTTAACATATCAGTCCAAACCACATCCACTTATGGTTTAAGTCATGCCCACTTCCGGATTTATCTGAAAACAAATCCGAATACCAATTAGGTTGTTGACCATACAGATACAAATAAAAATAGTTGAACAGCCCTAATTGGAGGAAGTTGCTGGGGAAAAGGACGTCTGGGTTGCTCTGCCTGCCCTGTTGCAACCGTGATCCTGACCTGAATATGTGGAATATGTGGTAGTACAGATTTAATTTACACCGAACCAAAATGAGTGGAGCCCATTGAAAGCTCAAAAACCTGGCTTTGCATGCTATAGCCCATCTAGATAATATAAATTCTCAAAATTCAGTCATGATGTCCATATGAAGTTATGGGAGGTTACATGCTGTAAAAACTCTACCTTGTATGTTCCCTTGTTTTTCTCTTCTGTATTATGTTCAAAGCTATACCTGAACTCATTGACTGTGATGTCTCGTGATCCTACCAGGGAGGAGTTCCCTCTATATCATCCTTTCCACCGGAGGCATCTTCCTCCTTATCACCTTGGTAACGGTGTGTGCCTGCTGGAAGCCCTCCAAAAAGTAAGAACTGCCATTGGCCTCTTTTTGTGTTAGTAACCTGCACAGTACAGTTTATTTTGCTGGGCAATAATTTATTATTTGGACAACAGTGTGAAAAGCATCCAAAGTACATATGCTTAGAACTGTAAAGATTAGCAGTTCTTCAGGGGTGCGTCAATGAATCTTGGGGTGCCTCAAAGGTCCAAAAGACACTCTTCCTTATAGTTAAGTACCGCGACAGATTATATGAATTGTAGATTCACAGCACATCATCCATATGATGAATATGAATATTCATATTCACAGTCTCACTGGGGATAAGTGCACACCTTTTGCATGAATCAGTGTTGTTAAGTATTAATAGGAACATCCAGATACGGAGACAAAGTACAGAGGGTGATTCTTGCTTCAGGATACATTTCATTTACTAAGCCACTAAGTGTTTTCTTTGGCTAAATCATTAATGTGTAAAATATGTTTAGCTCTAAATCCAACTTCATCCAGAAGTAATTGTGAAGGCAGTCTGAGCAGATTGTAGTTTTAGTTCTATGAACATTTCTCGGGCGTAGAGATGCTTGATACTTGAGCTAAATTTCAATGGACGAAGCCAAAGAGCCACAGTGTTTCTGGCTAAGTAATGTTGGCCTGACGTCCAGTGAAAAAGTACTGCATGCAGATAGTTACATGGTAAAGTCAACATCAATTGTGGGTTTGGCAAAATAACTTTTATCATTGCCTGCGTCTCTGAGCTGAATGCTTGGATTTTATACTGAATGATGGAAGGTCACTGGTATTAGGACAGTCTGCCAAAGATTAAGACACTGAAAATCTGCAAGGGACATAGACATGGGAATCAGACAATTAATAACAGCAGATAATGCAGTGTTTTCCAGTGACTGCTGTTTGCATAGCTAAATACTCATGGTATATAGTTGTATACCAGACGTGATTTCATGAGGTTCATGAAATCACGTGCTCAACAGTAATTTGACACTCTTCAGTTTACAGACATATGTTAAGTTGCCCAGCAATCAGATATTAGGTGAACATGAGTGCAATGCCACCTGTGGATGTTGCTCCTACTTGTCAGCAAGGACAATTACGTAATCAATAACCCCTGACAGTGGTATATTGAAATCAATGCACAGTTAATGTGTTGTTTGCAGCTTTTTGTTTAGGTGTTCCAGACTGTGTTCCACTTCAGTGATAAATTATTTGTAACTCCAAGTCACTCAATACTCAACACCACAACTCATGACATAATTAAATTATAATTAAAAAATATTTTGAGGTAAACACAGTAAAATGTTCACTAGTCAAGATGTGTATTTTAATGGAATCAAGGTGCATGAATAGACACAGAAAAATAACGCTTGTTCCTCAAAATTTTACCCTGGGGGAGCATACCCCCTTACCCCTCTAGCTGGTTACTTTTTTATCTTTGATTGGCTACTCAGTGTGCTTGTGCAAAACACTGATAATGGATCGTATTACTATTATGATCACTACAATTGTTTGTATATCATTTAATGATACAGTTAATGATAGGGTATTCCACTCATAATTGGCCCAAACCCACTGACCGGTCCACTTCTCTCCAAAGAGCTACTTGTGATTGGATGTTACCAATTCACTGGTGTTGTAAATCAACCTCTACAGATGTTACAAATCGTAGAAAGACAGGTCTGGACAGCAAAGAAACAATGATTATTTATCATTATTTCAAATTATATGGTAACTGGTGGTAACAAACAAACAAAAACAAACAAAACAAACTGTTATGGTATAACTTTCCCAGCCGGTTACCCTCTAAATACCACGGTATCAGCCACTAAATATCAAGAACATGTCAAGAACCATTTATTCTGTCAACAGATAAGGTTAGTCTTCCTAAAACATGTGTTCAGTGTGCATGAAATTCAACAAGGGAAAAAAAACAATATTACTTGTATTTGAAACTATTGTTGTACAATCAGACTTGCACATGTCAAACGCAAAAATAGTTTGTAACCTCTATAGAGGCTCAATGCTCCACCCTCTCCTCCATCCAGACTAAACTGGACCAAATGTTTTGCCTAGCCACATCAATATAATCCATTATGTGCAAGCACATATTATGGTATGTACTCTTGAGTTAGAGAAGTATGAGTTCATCAATCTCTATTGATGACTCCAAGAGCAATTTATTTACAGTAGATGATACGTATTTTCCATATCATACCCAAATGTGATTAACATTTGATATAGCAATAGAATCAATCAAAGGTGTCATTTTGTCATTTTTAGGCCAAGACATCCTGCTAGAAAGCCTCTCTCCAGGTTTTACTACCAATCTCAGCATTCACCAATTAATCATGCAGGTATGAATTGTTACTCAATCATTACTCCACTGTAATGACAAACTGTTGTATATATACATGAAAAAAGTCTGCAACATGTGATACATTCTTCAATTTATGTAAGATAAGATGAGATGAGACAAGATATAGGACAAGACATAGGACATAGGACACACATGTAGGACATAGATGAGATGAAACTTTAATGATCCCCATGGGGAAATTGGGCAATGAGTACTGAATGCGTAATGAATGACACTCTAATGTCCTTGTGCTTTGCTGCAGTTGCTGTGCTTCCAAAAATTACAGAGCATGAAGGAAAGAATGCAGTATCACTTTACATCCTACAGGAGAAGGTACCTCTCATCACCATTATGATTTTATTACACTCTGTGATTCAAAATAAGGATAAAAAATAGGCCTCAGTATAATGGATTCAAATTTCAGAGAGACTCATTGAGGCACTAGAAAATTATATATAGTTTACTACTGGCTTTCAAGTATTTATGACTGTGATGTTTTCATAGGAGCAAAATCCCAGTGCTTTTAAGAGGGCTTGGTAGGACGGAAGGGAGAGTAACGTTAGAGCTTCACTACCAGCGTTGCGTCGCCTTGCCATCAGCGTTGCCATCAGCGTTGCACCAATGTGACGTTCTCCCTGCTCCACAGAGCGTGTTGACTTTTGAACGGATACACCAGAAAACAATCAATTCAACTTTATTTCAATGAGGGAGAACGCGTGCGTCAGCCATCGAGAATTGAACCTCGGTGATTTTTTAAACTTGGAAGCAGCCATCGAACGCAACGCGGATGCAACGCAAGCAGTGGAGCATCTTTCAGCGCTGGTAAAGGAATCATTCCTTCGATGGCTGACGGCCGATGGCGATGCCTGATGCCTGATGGCTGTAGTGAAGCAGAGCCGTAACACTCTCCCCCTCCTTCAACAACTGCCGAGGTGCCCTTGAGCAAAGCACTGAACCAGTGGAGCTGCTCAGTGGCCAATAGAAGACTGAGTTGTACTAGGCAGCCCCCATAGCCAACAGTAGAAGACTGTTGTTAGACTGGGTAGCTCTCAGTGGCCAACAGTAGAAGACTGTGGTTGGACTGGACAGCTCCCAGTGGCCAACAGTAGGAAACTGGTTAGACTTGCACAGTAGCTCCCAGTACGAATGTGTGGAACTGTATGAATTATGGGAAGAGAATGGATATTGTCTGAGCTTATCCTATTTTGCAGGATTCCTCTATGGGTGACTCGTCCAGCAACAGCATGGGCTCTCCTTCTGAACCTGACAGCCCACCCAGCTACACCAGTTCACCCACGTACATCAGTTCCACCAAGTCCATTGACATACCTGCCCACTCCTCCCGCAGGTATCCCCGAACCCCCAACAGCTCAAACCCTCCACATTGCAGCAAGCTGCAGGCCAGATCCCCCCCCTCCGCATCAGGCTCTGGATGTACCGTCCATCACCCAGGGTGACAACTTCCTGTACATCAGGCCCAGTACAGGGAAACAACTGGATATCTATTTCTAGACGTTTACAATAATGACAGTTTTGCATGTTAATATGTTTTAAGATAAACAATTTAGTAATGTTAATATCAGACGATCCCAAATAGGGTTTGACCGAAATGGATTTCTGAAGTCCAAAACTGATTCTGATATTTTGTATTGAAGCTGCTAATCCAAAGTATTTAGTGTTTCCACCAGAATTTTATTCTTGTGAGGATAGAAAAGCCTCTGAAACAGCATTTAGCATGGGATATTAAAACTCTATGAAACTCATACTAATGAAATTCTTTTTTGGGTTAGCAGCTCCTTAAAGGAAAATTCCAACCTCAGATACTCTTACACTTATATATCTTCAGTCTGTGATGTTCATTGCATTCCAGGAGGATTTATTTCGGTTTAGCCAGGAGTACCCTCATTACACGTGATTGAGTCTCAAAACAGTAAACAAGTGAACACCAGTACCATGCTCAGCCCTAGCGAAATTTGACAGGTTTGAATTACAGCCTTTGCCAGCATTACAGGATTGCCGCTTAGCACTATTGTGTTTCAATTTAATCACAAATATATTAATGTGGTTTTACTCATTTGAAAAATGAATATCAAATATGAAACTAAAATTACTCCAGTTTTTACTTATTGGTGGAGAGAGCAATAGCAATAGTGGTAGTCGAGAAAACAACAGCTTATGCAAAAGCAACACGTCTTGTGGTTGCATGGCATTATGGACTATTGAGGCTACTGTTGGTGGAGGAATTGGTATGATTGTTGAATGTTGGTGTAAAATGGTGGGTCTAGAAAGAAGCCCTTTGATTCTGAGGGCCTGACACCAAAACCTAATGATGACTGTTGATGTTTTAGCTGAAAAAAAATATCTTATTAAACTCAATCGTAGCTGTGCTGGGTAATATCTTGACTTGACGTCACATTGTCTGAGTTTCGCCAGTTATCTGTGGGAATAAGAAAAATACACAGCAAACAACAAAAAAGTCCCAGGAATGGAAGTACATCGCCAATAGCTGTTTTTTCTTTGTTTGTTTTTTTTAAGTGTTTTATGGTGGATTTTTCCTTTAAGGCAGGATGACTCACACCACTATTCAGTGGTAGGGTAATGCTGGGATACATTTGACCTTTAAATTCAGAATTGAATTAATTGAACGATTAAATTAATAAAAAAAAATCATATCATATCACCTATCATAGCAGGTTTTACAGGCTGTTTTTATTTAGCTGTGATCAGGGAGGAACCTCCATCATATCAGCAGTGGTTGACACTGACTGGCCAATATTTATTAAAAGTCCAATAACGATTCCATCGGTCTAACCCTAATCCCAACAAAGCACTTGATTTGCCATCTTCAGTGTTGTAAGTGCGCTGTCATCCATGCTTTAGTGTTTTTTCACAATTCAGTTACCTCTCTGGCCTGGATAGAGGGAATTAAACAAACTTGTAATGTGACTTTATATTTTTTTATAGAAACTGTGGGGAGGTTTTAACAAACTAATGGTTGTATCATATTTAAATAATCTTAATGTTATGCCTCTGTCTATATTTGTATTGTGCAGAATATCTGTTGGACAGGAAGACAAGTCTATTACTAGAACACCAGATTTGGTTAAACTATTGCATTATAAATAAGGGTTCAAGGCCACATCATTGAAGACCACACTTCTTGGTTTATTATTAGTTGTTGGGTTTTCTTGGTTTATTATTATTATTATTATTATTATTATTATTATTATTATTATTGTTATTGCTATTGTTGTTATTATTATTGTTGTTGTTGTTTCTGTTGTCGTTAGAGGCTGAAACACTATTGTTTCTATTTCTCTTTGTATAAGATGTTGAAAAAAATCAGCTCATTGCGCATGACGTTGCTCTGTCATATAGTTTTCCTCTTTTTTACATGAATTGTGGAGGAATGTAGTCTGCGACAAAACCGGTTGACATTACCTCACAAATGTCCACTGGAAACACTGAGATACATACCAAAGGCACAGCTTTCTTCTTCACTGTCCATCTTTCCTCACCATATGCTCTCTTTACATGATGGACACTGTCAGTTTACCTGGAGTGATGGATGTGTCTCAACATTTCCAAGTTGCAAAGACAAAGATAACTGTAATTGTCCTCTCAAGTGTTATCATTTCTGGGCTTTCGGATTATGTCTGGATAAAAAATGTTTCCCACCAATGGCAAAAATGACTGGGATTTTCGGATCTTGTTTGCCAATCGTTCTGTTCTTATAATGGGTGAAATAATGTAGGTAGAAATGATGTATGATGAAGTTATTGCATATTTTAATGTTACTGAATTTGAAAAATGTATATTTTGCTAACAATCATGGTGTGGATATAGCATTATCTTCACTTCATAAAGCAACAAAATGCTGGAATGCTAAGGTAAGTATGGCTAGCGACGATCCACCTCAACACAGTAACGTAAAGTAATGCATAAGCAAAAATAGTCAATATTACCGTTGGACATAGTTAAAGGCAATCATTTTACATCTTTATTCATTTTCACATTAGACTGAAAGGGGGCAGGATTCAGGATACCTTATTTGGGCCGAAAAAGTCACGCTTGAGAGGACAGTTTTGCGAAGGGTCTTTTCAGATTGGATCACACATCGCCTGCGTGTGCTATCCAAACAATACCAGTGGCTATTCATTATCCAAATAAATCCAATATTGCAATATAATAGTGTTTTAGCTGCTTCCTCTGTTTCTATTTTTTGTTTCATTTTGCAATGGTGTGGTTTAGAGTTAATTCACAGTTTAGCTACAAAGTTTACCTCATGCGAGTATTCCAGCATTCATTTGACATTGTTACTTGTACAAGGCCTACATATAGCAACTACCCACTAAAGTCTACATCATCGCAATCATGTGTTATCCCGAAGGCATGTCAGTAGTCACAAAATAGTTTCAGTGGAGTTTTGATGGCGATCACTTAATCATGAAAAGAAAGCACTGACCATTTCATTGTTCAAGAGTAACAAAAGTAATAAAACTCTCCTCATACTGCACGATTTAAAAATATGTTGGTTTGTTGAGAAGACAAATGGGGTGGAGTGCTTGTGGACATGTGCATGTGCTAATGTGTTGAAGTTTTTTTTTTTTTTTTTTTAACAAATGACATATCTTAGGACAATTGTCCTTGAACATGGCTGCATCTCCAACTGAACACTGGCTGCTCATTTTAACCACTGGAGGGTGAATTGTTCACAAATAAATATGTCTCGGTGAAATAAATGATTACATAAATAAATAAATACAGAAATATATAATATAATCAGTAAATGAATGAATAATTGATTGATTTTTTTCTTTAATTTCAAAATGATTAAACAAGATTATTTCATATTTATTGTTTTCATAACAACATGATTATATTTAATTGTATTTTTATTGCAAAAAACTTTTTTTTTGTTTTTCAAATGGCTTTTATTTTCAATTACATGATGATATTATTCTGAATGACATTTTTGTGTGTGGTTCTTTTATTTTCCTATGTTCACCTCTGTCTTCCCTTTTTCCTTGTTCCTCTTTTTATTTCATAATGACAGTTTTCATAATGTCTCAGCCGTCTGTAAATCAAAGTGAATGAATTTGCTGATTGGGTAATCCTTCGCAAACGATTATTTTTCCTGACACGGAGGGTGGTCTTGCCCCATGGGCCAAATGACATTTAAAAAAGTCACAATATTACGAGAATAAAGTCGTAATTTCGGGAAAAAAGTCAAAATATTCTGATAATATATCATCAGCACTAAGGACCTGACACCATGGGAGAGAAGAGGAGCAGTTCACTTCCCAACAGAATCCTGACAGCTGCCAACAGCTCCCAGCAGCTAACAGGTAACGTTACAGTATTTGTTCTGGTAACTTTTAATCATTTTATCAGTGTTTAGACATTTGGTAAATGCGATTTTGGTCGTGGTGGAATCGCTATAGTATTACAAAGGTGTATTAGCTACTAGGCTAACACAGGCTGTACAACTTTGTTAATAGACAACTTGATATTGTAGGGAAATTGTTTGCTAACTCTAGCTATGTTATAGACACACTGCATGGCACGTCATACTTCGAAAGCCACGCCCACCGTGGGGGAAAACAATATCGCTAACAAACAGGCAAAAGAGACGGTCAAGAGCAAATGTTTCAGATATGGACAGCCTGACAAGGTTTTTCTTGTTTTCGAGTAGACAAGTCTATCAAAGAATTAATTCGGCACACTGCCTCCAACAGAGAGGGAAATGTACATTAAAAAAATTAGCTTAATTGGCCTCCATCAATGTCCTTTTTCATTACTCCAATATAGCTGGATAAATGATCCCACACAGTGGCCTGAAGTGAAATACTTTGACATTTACCACTACTTAATTTAATCACCAGGTAAGATAATATGTTGACCTTGAATAATTTCACTTCATATTTAAAAAATTTAAATACAGCTATGCTTTTCTGACTATAAGTTTGAGCGACGCTGACGTGACATTGGTTATTAAAGTTGATTGTTGCTAAGTTAACTAGTCTGTGAAATTTCTCATTAGTTTTGCACCCTGGAATGGCAGTCAATACAGAGCAAAATATCCTGAGACCCACACATGAACACAACTCATCTATTTTATAGAGAGGAATTGGCTCAGTAATGTTAGCTTAGTAGCAGCCTAGTGTTAGGACAGCATGGTAGCTTTTAAACACATTTAACATAGCCTACAGCCTATCTTCCCCCCTCTTCTACCATGTACCACTATCAGCGCCTCTTTCCTTACGGCCTGGATACACATTTTTCTTCTTAATGGCTCCTTGTTTTGCTCGGGAGCACAAAAAACTGTAATTCACGGTTTTTAAGTTTGTTGGCTGTGACCACCACACAACAGCTTTTAGGCATGTTTAATTTGGGGAATAATGACAATGATGTACATTCAGTCACACAAGGTGAATGGAGAGCGGTGCAGCAGTTTCCCCTACGATGGGCGTTGCCTATTTTATGCACTGTCTCTATTGATTTGTGTAACGTGAAAGTGCTGGCTAGGTTGTACGCTAATGCCTGCTCAAAAGATGCATTCCAACCCAGGGATGGAATGGGATGAGAAAATGGCCCTGGACTTTTTGACCCAGGCCGGCCCACATCATGATAAAGATACATTTGAAAAGGCGATATAGCCTAATCTATATTAATACAGATGAAATCAGTCAGGGATTGCCATTGCCATTTTTATTTAATTTGGTAACTTTCAACAATAAATATTTAAATGAACCAACACCAGGTAACAATAAATTATATTATAATAAACTATAACGTTGTCTAATAACAATAAACTATAAACAATTGAAAGGTGGACTAAAGGGGTGGGCATGTAGAGAGCTTAACTGCCATTTATATCTATATGGCATTGTAGACGCTGAAAAAAATGACAACTTGAGGCAAGCTTTAAGTTCCTCCCTATTCCTAAACCTAGCTCAGGCTACAGCTAGGCTTAGCTGTCTTCACCCTGCGTCTCTGCATCTACCTCTCTTGAGGTAATGCTAGCCTCTTGATGCCGTTCATCACCGGCAATGGAAATGCTGCTGGTATTTGCACTACTGAAGAGGTCAGTAATTTCTGCACATTTTGATGCCTCAGCTTCACAGGCCTTTATTTTTTAATTACTCAATTCCTTTCGTTTTTTGGAAGGATTCCTTTGCACTTTGTTACGTGATACGGGTATACACTTCCCTGACATACTTACCTGATATAGCTGTGAAAACAAAACGGGTATACCCTTACCTGCCATACTTACCTGATATAGCTGTGGAAACAAAACGGTATAAACCTACCTGACATACTTTCCTGATATAGCTGTGGAAACAAAAACAGTACACACTAAGACTTACCTGCCATACTTACCTGATAGAGCTGTGTAAACAAAACAGTTATACACTTAGATGTACCTGACATATTTACCTGATATAGCAGTGGAAACAAAAAGGGTTATACACTTACACTTACCTGACATACTTACCTGATATAGCATTGGAAACAAAAACAGTTATACACTTACACTTACCTGACATACTTACCTGATATAGCTGTGAAAACAAGATGTCTATACACTTACCTGACATACTTACATGACATAACTGTGAAAACAAAACAGGTATACACTTACCTGATATAGCTTTAGAAAAAAAACGGGTATAAAGTTACCTGACATACATACCTGATATAGCTGTGAAAAAAAAACTGGTTATACACTTACCTGACATACTTACCTGATATAGCAGTGGAAACAAAACGGGTATAAACTTACCTGACATACCTGATATATCTGTGAAAAAAAGAACGGTTATACACTTACCTGACATATTTGCCTGATATAGCTGTAGAAACAAAATGGGTATGCCCTTACCTGCCATACTTACCTTATATAGTTATGAATAAAAACAGTTATACACTTACAGTTACCTGACATACATACCTGATATAGAAGTGGAAACAAAAACCGTACACACATACACTTACCTGACATACTTATCTGATATAGCTGTGAAAACAAAATGTCTATACACTTACCTGACATACTTACATGACATAGCTGTGAAAACAAAACAGGTATACACTTACCTGACATACCTGATATAGCTTTAGAAAATAAACAGGTATAAACTTACCTGACATACTTACCTGATATAGCTGTGAAAAAAAATGGTTATACACTTACCTGACATACCTACCTGAATATAGCAGTGCAAACAAAAACTGTATCACTTACCCTTACCTGCCATACCTACCTGATATACCTGTAGAAACAAAACGGGTATACACTTACCTGCCATACTTACCTGATAGAGCTGTGTAAACAAAACGGGTATAAACTTACCTGACATACCTGATATAGCTATGAATAAAAACAGTTACACTTACCTGACATACCTATCTGATATAGCTATGAAAACAAAATGTCTATACACTTACTTGACATACGTGATATAGCTGTGAAAACAAAACAGGTATACACTTACCTGACATACCTGGTATAGCTGTAGAAACAAAACATGTATAAACTCACCTGCCATACTTACCTGATGTAGCTGTGGAAACAAAAACAGTACACACACTTACCTTACATACTTAGCTGATATAGCTGTGAAAACAAAACAGGTATACCTTTACCTGCCATACTTACCTGATATACATGTAGAAACAAAATGGGTATAAACTTACCGGCCATACTTACCTGATAGAGCTGTGTAAACAAGACGGGCATAAACTTACCGGACATACTTACCTGATATATTTGTAAAAGAAAATGTTTATACACTTACACTTACCTGCCAAACTTACCTGATATAGCAGTGGAAGCAAAAACGGTACACACTTACACTTACCTGACATACTTACCTGATATACCTGTTGAAACAAAACGGGAATACACTTACCTGACATACTTACCTGATAGAGCTGTGTAAACAAAATGGGTATAAACTTACCTGACATATTTACCTGATATAGCTGTAGAAACAAAATGGGTTTGTCCTTACCTGCCATACTTACTTGATATAGCTATGAATAAAAACAGTTATACACTTACCTGACATACTTACCTGATATAGCAGTGGAAACAAAAACTCTACACACTTACACTTACCTGACATACTTCTCTGATATAGCTGTGAGAACAAAATGTCTATACACTTACCAGACATACATACATGATATAGCTGTGAAAACAAAACAGGTATACACTTACCTGACATACCTGATATAGATGTAGAAACGAAACGGGTATAAACTCACCTGACATACTTACCTGATATAATAGTGGAAACAAAAAAGGAACACACTTACACTTACCTGACATACTTATCTGATATAGCTATAAAAAAAAAACAGTTATACACTTACACTTACCTGACATACTTACCTGATATAGCAGTGGAAAAAAAAGGTACACACTTACACTTACCTGACATACTTATCTGATATAGCTGTGAAAAAAAAACAGTTATACACTTACACTTACCTGACATACTTACCTGATATAGCAGTGGAAACAAAAAAGGTACACACTTACCCTTACCTGCCATACCTACCTGATATACCTGTAGAAACAAAACAGGTATACACTTACCTGCCATACCTACCTGATAGAGCTGTGTAAAAAAGAACAGTTATACATTTACCTGACATACTTATCTGATATAGCTGTGAAAACAAAATGTCTATACACTTACCCGACATACGTACATGATATAGCTGTGAAAACAAAACAGGTAGACACTTACCTGACATACCTGATATAGCTGTAGAAACAAAACGGGTATAAACTCACCTGACATACTTACCTGATATAGCTGTAAAAAACAGTTATACACTTACACTTACCTGACATACTTACCTGATATAGCAGTGGAAACAAAAAGAGGTACACACTTACACTTGCTTGACATACTGACCTGATAAAGCTGTAGAAACAAAACGGGTATACACTTACCTGCCATACTTACCTGATAGAGCTGTGTAAACAAAACGGGTATAAACTTACCTGACATACCTGATATATCTGTGAAAAAAAGAACGGTTATACACTTGCCTGACATATTTACCTGATATAGCTGTAGAAACAAAATGGGTATGCCCTTACCTGCCATACCTACCTGATATACCTGTAGAAACAAAACGGGTATACACTTACCTGCCACACTTACCTGATAGAGCTGTGTAAACAAGACGGGCATAAACTTACCTGACATACTTACCTGATATATTTGTGAAAGAAAACGTTTATACACTTACACTTACCTGCCAAACTTACCTGATATAGCAGTGGAAGCAAAAACGGTACACACTTACCCTTACCTGACATACTTACCTGATATACCTGTTGAAACAAAACAGGAATACACTTACCTGACATACTTACCTGATAGAGCTGTGTAAACAAAATGGGTATAAACTTACCTGACATATTTACCTGATATAGCTGTAGAAACAAAATGGGTTTGTCCTTACCTGCCATACTTACTTGATATAGCTATGAATAAAAACAGTTATACACTTACC